>NC_080055.1:8749309-8839309 GCF_026212465.1 Amaranthus tricolor
ATCTTTCTGGTAATTATAGAAACTAAAAACAAACTCACATAAATAAAAAAGAAAATAAATGGTGATGCTTACCAAGAGAAGTGTAAAAGCAAGAGAAATGAGAAAGAACTTCATTATGCGATTGTATATTTTTTAGCTTTCTAACAATGTTTTACAGTTTTAGTGTGGTTATACCACTACCAATAATGATATTTTAATATTGCACCTATTATTTTGTGTATGTTAACTTAAATAATTTACCTTTAATAAATTTAACTTTTTCATACCTTTACCCTAATAATCTCATTTTATGATATTTTACATATTGTGACTATTATACGAGAAAAAAACATAATCAAGTGTGATATTTTTTTATTCGTCTTCTCCTATAATGTAATATCAAATTTTTGTAGAAGTACTAAATTTCATTTATGTATAACTCTAGATATAAATAATTTAACAAACGCATTAAACTTCTTAAAAAGGATATAATACTAAAGAGAGTTAAAATGTTTAGTTGACATCGTACAAAGGTGGTGGTAGGGTCCATTATTTAAACAAAGAAACGAATTAAAATAAGTGAGACAATTCATTGTAAAAATTAATGTAAATTAAGTGGAATACAATGCGTAAATACGTGGAACTACCGATTGATTTTGAATTATTTTATATTTTTTTAAGAAACTGTTTATATATGTGAACTTGTGATGCTTGGGAGGACTATTCAACACAAAGAAAGAAAGATGGCTCTCGCACTCCAACTTGGTTTTCTGCATGTGGCTCTTTCATATCTTTTGCTGCTTTTGGTGGTTAATTATCTTTCTTTTCATTTACTTTAATATACTTTTTACGTTATGTTATATTTACTATATTTAATTTTTTATTTAATTTAATTTGTTTTTTATCATTTATATGTTAAAATATACATATATATCTAAAAATTTTTAAAAATTAATATTATAAAAATATACAATTAGACGATTCAAACAAGATCTCATTCGACTGATTATCGAATTGATCGATGCAGGTTGTGAACGGTGTTGACGAGACAGCTTCATCATCATCCTCATTTAACATGGAAGACACAAACTATGTTTTTTTTAGATACGATGATGTTAAGCCAGGATTAAAACTACCAATTTACTTTGGAGGAGCATTTCCCGACGAAATCCCACATTTTCTACCCAAAGAAAAGGCAAATTCAATCCCTTTTTCATCCAAACAATTTCCATTAATTCTTAAACATTTCGGATTCCATAAAGATTCACCACAAGCTAAAGCCATGGATTATACCTTAAAAATGTGCGAAAGGAAAATTCCAGGTGAACATAAAAGATGTGTTAACTCCTTAGAATCTATGATTGATTATGTTCAACAAACTTTTGATAGTCTCGGACATAACGATGAAAATGAAATTGGGTTTAAGGTGTTAAGTAGTAGTCCACTCCCAAAAGGTACTAAACTTTTACAAAATTATACGGTCTTAGAAGCAAAAAGGGTACCAAGTCCAAAAATGAACGCATGTCACATGATGGTGTACCCGTACGCGGTATTTCATTGTCATTATCCGGATCCTGAAAATCGGGTATTCGAAATTAAAGTGGAGGGTGAAGATGGAGCTGTTGTTGATGCCATTGCGAATTGTCATATGAATACGACTATGTTTGATCCGAATCTTGTTGCGTTTCGTATGTTAGGATTTACTCCTGGCTCTGCTCCTCTTTGTCATTTCCTTCCTTCTGATGATCTGGTTTGGGTTCCTGCTACTGTGGATGATTTGAAGGATAATTATGAACGTAAAAATGTTTTTAGTTACTGAATAATATCAGTATGTGTTTCGTTTAAGTGAGGATTGTTGCATAAATAAAGTCTATGAACGTACTATGAATGTCATGTGATGTGTGTTTCTTCAAGTGTTTGTGTAGAAGTGTTCTTATGGAATAATAAAGTCTATTAAGAATATTTTATTTGGGTTTTTACAAAACTTTGTATTAGAGAAAATATGAGATTGTTAGGACTAATTCGAGTAAATTGTTTTTATATTCAAGACATACGTAATTAATTTAGTGATAATTTTGAATGATTTTTCATCTTAATTTTGGATACACTATAAGAAAATATATAAGGCATTTTGTTATTGTTTTTTGACATTTTGCAATGCTTGGAAACGTCGTAATGTACAATACTGGCACTTGACAAAGGTGTAGATATTTACAAACGCTTAAAAAAGCGTCACAAATCTCACTAAAATGACATTTTTGGTGTCACAATTTGTTTCTTTTGCAACATTTTGGACATATGCATTTGCATTTGTAACGCCTTTTCTAGTCATTATCTGCCTTTGTTGCACTAATTTTGTGTGATGTTTGTACATATTAAAATCCATTTAATTAATGTCATTTGATATACAACACATCAATTGACATTTTAAAAAATAAAAGATATTTTAAATTGTTAGTAGTGCAACATATTTACAATATCAGCTTGCGAGACTCTTTAGCATCATTATTCTCTTTTTGCAATAGCATCGTTTTCTGCCATTACATTGTTTTAGGAAGACATTGTTTTGTTGGCGGTGCTTTTTTCATCAAAATTGTCAGCTATTTTGTGACACATTAACGTATCACTATATATAATTTTGTGACGCTTACTTTATATCACTGTGAATTTTACACATCACTTCTATGCGCTACATTTCAGTTTGGGACACTTTTTGACGTCACTTTTTGTCTGTCTTTCTAAAAATACATAACTGAATTAGTGACATACATAGAATAATATTCACTGTTAGATTTGGATACGCTACAAGAAAATACGATATTGGATACACTTTTTGAGGCGTTGTGTTATTGTTTTTTTTTGACATTTTGCAACGATTTAAAATTTATACGATATTGGCACCTCACGAAAGCGTCAGTATTTTAAATGTAGATTTACCGACGCTCAAAAAGTGTCATGCTATGTTTTGTGACTTCTCTATATGCATTAGGGATGCTTTTTCGAGTCATTATTTGCCTTTGTTGCACCAATTTTATGTGACGTTTTTGTAGATTATTAAAACCCAATTGAAGTCATTAATGCATAGATTCATTTTAAAAAATAAAATATAGTTGTTACTAGTGAAACATATTTGCAGTATTGAATTGCTACGTTTTTAGCGTCATGATTACTCCTTTTGCAATGCTTTTTAGCGTCGTTTTCTCCTATAATTTCGGTTTTTGGAGTCACTATTTTGTTGGCGATGGTTTTTCATTCCATAGCTTTTTTGTGACACGGTAAGCTATCGCTATATGTACTTTTTATTCAATAAATGATTTTCTTAATTTGATTCCCAATATGATTGGTAAACATCGACTTCAAACTCTTAGTTGATAAAAATTAAATAAAAAATAAGGGAAAGAATCGTATAAACTAAAAATAAAAAAAAAATTATTATTATTAAAGTAAACATATAAATAATAATTAAATTATGAAATAAATATTAATTTAATAAAATCAGGAATAAAATAGTTAAAAAAAATCGAAAAATGGACTCAGTTGCACATAATGTTGCCTCGACCTAGGCTGAGTCCCTAGTTTGTTCGGCTGGGTCCATTTTCAATTTATTTAATATTTTTTCCCGTTTTTATTTTTTCAATATTGATTTTTTAATTTAATTTTTATTAATAGTTTTAGTTTAATAATAATACTACCTCCTATTCAGCCTATTAGTCCCATTTAGTTTTTCACACTTGTCGAGACAACATTTCAAACCTTAATATCTCTAATTGTTCTTAATTAAAAATTATAAAAAGCTGATATATATAATCTTTGTATTGAGACGAATCAAATAAGATCTAATGACAATGTTTTAACTTATAGATTAAAAATAAAATACAAATCAAGAGTGATGAATAAATAGTGACATATTCAAAAAATAAATGAAATTAATAGATAGAATAGGAAGGAGTAATAATTTAATTAAATGAACAAGAAAGTTAGCTAGTCCAAATGATTAATCAAACATCAATTTAAAATTGTGCTTTTCCACGAATTTAAATTTCCTTTGGATATGTAAGAACTTAATCAAACTCTCTTAACGATCGCGATCACTATTTGTCAAATTTAAAATTTAGAATTTAAAATAAGTATTTTACTAGTAGTACAGTAGAAAAGACTAATTTTAAGATAATACATCAAGTATTGTTTAATACCCTTTCATCATGAGACGAATCGAATAATTAATTTATTTTTTAAGTGATCATTTTAAGATTATAAGTAATCACTTAAGGTTATAAGTGACATTTTAAGACAATAAAAAGTGATCACTTTAAGAATACAAGTCATTAGTTTTAAGATTTGTCATGGTACTGTTTTTTAATTAATTTATTTATTTATTAATTAAACATTATATTACTAAAATACCCCTTGACCTTTCCGGATTGACTTTGACTTGTGGTCAATGGGCTTTCTGCTGGACTTCCCATCTCCCTTGGAGGGCTCATGGCATCTTACCTTCAGAATACTTAACTTCTCTGTCATCTATCTTCTTTGGCCATCCTCCTTTTTAGGTGAATAACTGCCCACCACCTTTCACTCTTCAGTCATGCTTGGCTCTCCTTGTTTCAAGGAGAATAACTGTCCACTCTTCCCATGACCAGTCCACCTCCCATTACTCCCACTACTCCCATGATCTTCCACCTTTCCTCTCTGAAGTAACTTCCTCCTTCAATATTATAAATAGGGACAACCATCAGAGGAGAGGGGACATCAAAAAAACAGCTTTCCTAGTATCCTTGCTTACACTACTTCCTCAAGCCTTCCCAACCACTAGCACTAGAACAAGCAATCTAAATCCCGACCTTCCTTCTTGCATTCATTCTACAATCTGTCATTCATTAATTTCCGATTTACGTTCTAACTTGAGCGTCGGAGGGGTTTTCCGGGAGATCACCCCCGGACAAGGCTAACGTGTTATGTTGCAGGAATTCAGGTCACCTCCTATCATAAGTCACTTCTCTTGATCACACTTCTACTTATCTCCAGGTATTTCAAGTGTATCCCACTTCCTCGTTTCATTACCGAAACAGTTTGGCGCCGTCTGTGGGGAGCTGTACAAAAAGTCATGGCTCCCAAGAAGAACCCGACTCAAACCGCCACCGTGCATAGCACAGACACAGACACTTCAGCGGGTCACGCTAATAATCAAGCCGTGACTCGCCGTGATCTGGACATGCTAGCGCGAAATCTCACGGCCGCGTTCTCTGAACAACTCCGCGCCGTCATAAACAATACCCCTACTCAACAACGGGTACTGGAAGACATGGCGAACCAAATAAAAAACTTAGAGGAACGAATCGAACCCCGTCAAGAGATACCAAAATCTCATGAATCTCAAGACGGGAACTCGAGGACTTCCCATTCCAGTAGACGCAATAAAAATAGGCGGGAAAGGTCCAAAACTTACCCGCACCCTAGCAAGACAGATACACGAGATGGCGAATCCAAAACCGCCACTCCAGATGTCCGAACCTTCATAGAGAGCAAAAAGCGAAAGACGTCTGAGAGCGTCCAATCCCTGGTAGATAAAAGAAGGGAGGAAAGGAAGAAGGCACAACTCGCCGGGGCTAGCCACAACTCGCCGGGGCTAGCCGTCCCCTCACTCCCACCTCCATGCCGCGGAATGAGGACGACAAGAGTGTCCTTCCCGAAGAGCCCATATCATTAGTCTCTCCCCTGGCCAGAGAGATACTGAATACTCCCAATCCCGGGAAAATAAAGGTACCAAACATGGCTGCTTTCGATGGCACGTCATGTCCGCAGGAACATTTGACGGCGTATAAGAATCTTATGTTGTTGTACACCACCAACTCATCGTTATGATGTAAGTTCTTTCCAACTACTCTAACAGGAGTAGCTTTGACATGGTACACCTCCCTTCCCGGAGGAAGCATCCACAACTTTGCCCAACTAGAGGGCAAGTTCTTAGGCCACTTCATAGCCTCAAGAAGGCAGGAGAAATCAAACTTCCACCTGCTTAGGGTCACTCAATTGGAAGGAGAATCCATATCCTCATATCTTAAGAAGTTCCATGAGGCAGTGCTGGAAGTGACTGATTTGGAGGAGTCGGTTGCCCTGAACGCCCTAATCAACGGAATGAAGGCCCAACGGCTGAAGTTCCAGTTGGTTGAAAGTCAAGTAAAGACGTATGCAGAGGCCATGAAACAATGCCAAAGTTATGTCACGGCGTCAGAGATATGTCAAGCACATGATCCAAAAAGGCGAAAATTTGAGAAAAAAGATGTCGGGCCCCCCCGTCAATCCTCACGAAGCAGGGAGGAGCATTCTTCGAGGAGAGAGAAGATTTACATGCCGCGTCGTCCAACGCCGCCGTCTAATATGGGACCTCCACGAGCTCGACCCGTATACGTTACAGAAGGAGAAACTAGGACGCGGAATCTGGGAGATGGAGGAAACGACCCCTTATTCAATCGAAACAGGAGGGACATTTTCTTCGCTGTTCGAGATCAATTGCCAGCTCCACCTCCAGTTACCACCCCCTCTGATAGGCGCAACTATAATCTGTGGTGTGATTATCACAAAGAGCACGGCCATACTCTAGCACAATGTCGCGAACTAAAGCGCATCTTGCATCAGTTGGCTAATGAGGGAAAACTGTCCAGGTTCCTCAACAGGAGAGATTATGATGCTGGAAGAGAAGGGGAAAGGAGGCCATGGCAACAGAAACGCCGATCCCCCAAGCCAAACGAAGCAAGACGCGAAAGTTCCGACACTCAAGGAACGATCAACATGATTTTTGGGGGATACACTGAGGAAAATCCCACTATCCGCGCGGCAAAAAACAGCGTCCACACTTTGCTGAAAGGACCTCCCATGGCCGCATCTAAGGGACCGGTCATGAAATTCGATGCCACGACCTCCCAACCGCTGCAACAACCCCATACCGATCCCCTGGTGGTCTCTCTCAAAATTGGGCAAATGAAAGTCAGACGGGTGCTGCTAGATACGGGAAGCACGGCTGATCTTATTACAATGGAGTGCTTAAGAAAAATGAAGTTCGAGGAAAAGCACTTACAACCCCTAGACAAACCACTGATTGGGTTTGGAGGGAGCCAGGTCATTCCGTTGGGCACGATCATTCTCCCCGTACGGGTAGGGGAAAGAAGTGAAAGCCGGACCATGCCCATACGGTTCACAGTGGTAGATCTAAACTTCCCCTACAATGCTATCATGGGGCTCCCACTCATTAATAAGATCAAGGCTGCAATCTTTCCCCATCAACTCTTACTGTAGTTCGAGACAGATGATGGACAAGTTGGCATTCTCAAGGGAGACCAAGTGACGGCTCGCCAATGCCTCGTCAACACCTTGAAGCGCGGGTCCTCTGAGACACGAGCAAAAAGAAAAAGGGAAGAAAATGTCCCAGCTGTCATGAGCGTGTACATGGAAAATCTCAGCACGCATGAAAGGCCTCGCCCCATAGAACGATACGAGGAAGTAGACATGTTCGAGGGGAAACAAATAAAGGTAGGAAAAGATCTTCCTAGCACGGTCAAACAGGACATAGTGGCCACCATTGCCGAGTTCCGCGACGTCTTTGCTTTTTGCACGGAAGAAATGCCTGGCATCCCTACCAGTGTCGCGTGTCATAAACTTGACATCAAACCAGGCTATAAACCCATAAAACAAAAGCTACGACATCAAGGAAGAGAGCGGACTGAGGCCGCCAAGGAGGAAGTCGAGAAGTTGTTGAGAGCCGGATTTATTACAGAATGCAAGTATTCTGAGTGGCTATCCAACGTTGTCCTGGTGAAAAAACCGAATGGCAAGTGGAGGATGTGCGTCGACTTCACGGACCTGAATAAGGCGTGCCCTAAAGACGATTACCCACTTCCAAAGATAGATCGTCTGGTGGATTCTACAGCAGGCCATGCATTATTGAGCTTCATGGATGCCAATGCCGGCTATCATCAGATTCCGTTGGCAATTGAAGACCAACCTCACACGGCCTTCATTACCAGCATGAGAGTCTATTGCTACAAGGTTATGCCCTTCGGATTAAAAAACGCGGGGGCAACTTATCAAAGGATGGTCAACAAGGTCTTCCAATCTCAGATTGGACGGAATTTAGAAGTATATGTAGATGACATGATCACAAAAAGCAAACAAGCAAGTCAGCACGCCGCAGACTTACGAGAGACGTTCCTTACCCTTCGAAAGCACCAAATGAAACTCAATCCTGACAAGTGTGTGTTTGGAGTTACCGGAGGGAAATGCCTGGGCTTCCTGGTAGACGAGCGAGGCATTGAGGCAAATCCCGATAAAATCCGGGCTATATAAAACATGAGATCTCCCACCTCAGTAAAAGAAGTACAAAAGCTCACGGGGTGCCTGGCTGCTCTTGGAAGATTTCTTTCCAAGTCCGCGGATAAGTGTTTACCCTTCTTTAAAACAATAAAACAACAGAAGTTCGAGTGGACAGCAGAAGCAGAAGAGTCCTTCCGCCAACTTAAAGAGCACCTGTCCACCTTGCCAAAACTAGTTTCGCCCATCAAAGGGGAGAAGCTAGTCCTATATGTCTCTGTCTCCGAATATTCGTTATCCGGAGTACTGGTTGCAGAAAGAGAAAAGAAACAGCTTCCTATATACTACATAAGTCATGCATTCCGTGGTTCGGAGGGAAACTACGGTGAAGTCGAAAAAGTCATATTCGCAATCATCATGGCAAGCAGGAAATTGAAGCCCTACTTTCAATCCCACCAGATCATCGTCCGGACTGATCAACCTTTGAAAAAGATTCTGGAAGGGAAAAACAAGTCAAGCCGCGTCACAGATTGGGCAAACCAGCTGGCGGATTTCGGCATCGAATATGAGCCTCGAACGGCAATCAAAGCCCAAGCTCTGGCTGACTTCATTGCTGAAAGCACTCTCCCCTATCATCCTGAACCCAATCAGGAATGGAAGTTGTATGTAGATGGGTCCTCTACCCAATCAGCAAGTGGAGCTGGACTCCTCATTGTGTCTTCCGCCGGGGTCCGTATGGAAAGGGCGGTCAGGTTCGAGTTCGCAGCATCCAACAACGAAGCCGAATATGAAGCATTGTTGATGGGACTGAGAATTTGCTACGAAGCGGGAGCCAAAAAATTGTCCGCCTTCTCCGACTCCCAATTGATTGTTGGACAAGTGAACGGGGAGTTCGAAGCTAAAGATGACAGCATGAAAATGTACCTGCAGCAAGTAAGGGAATTTGTTCAAAAATTCGACAAGTTCACGTTGGAGCACATTCCAAGATCCCAGAACGCCCAAGCTGATTCCTTGGCCAAGCTTGCCAGCTCAGCAGAAACATCCGCGGCTCGAGATATAATCTGGGAAGTGCTTCCTAACCCCAGCATCAACTTCATGGTCGATACCATCGACAGATCAGAAACATGGATGGAGCCATACATCGAATATTTGCGGAGTCAGACGCTTCCCCAAGATGAATGTCAGGCCAAAATGCTCCGAAAGAAAGCCAGATGGTTCGAACTCCACGAAGGAACGCTCTACAAGAAGTCATATACACACCCCCTCCTGAAATGCGTATCCCCTGAAGAAGGAAACTATATCCTCCGCGAAATACACGAAGGGGGATGCGGTATACACCAAGGAGTACGGACTGTCATTGGGAAAGTCCTTAGAAGTGGATATTATTGGCCCTCACTCCGAGAAGACGCGGAGTATTTGATCAAAAGATGTCCTGAATGTCAGTACCACTCAAAGATAGGAAGGAAGCCATCTAATTACTTGACCGCCATGCAATCCGTCCTGCCTTTCGACAGATGGGGCATGGACCTCCTTGGCCCCTTCCCTCCGGCAAAAGGGCAACGCAAATTCATCATTGTGGCCATTGATTATTTCACAAAATATGTGGAAGCGGAAGCCCTTAGTTCAATCACGGACAAAAAAGTCTGTCAGTTTATATGGAGGAATATCATCACAAGGTACGGCATCCCCCGGGTGATCGTAACAGATAATGGAAGGCAGTTCGTCAGCAAGAACACCATCGAGTACTGCAACAAGTTTAACATCCAAATCAGATTCAGTTCAGTATCCAGGCCGCAAACTAATGGTCAAGTAGAATCCGCAAACAAAGAGATCCTGAATGGCATTAAGAAGAAGATAGAGGGGGTCAAAGGTAATTGGGATGAAGAACTACCAGGCGTCTTATGGGCAAGTCGAACGACCATCAAGGACGCAACGGGGCATACACCTTTCTCTTTAGTATACGGATCTGAAGCCGTGCTCCCAGTCGAAATAGGCGTACCCTCTACAAGGGTCACCTACTACTCACACGACGAAAATGAGGAAGGAAAAAGAGTAAACTTAGATCTGCTGCCAGAGACAAGAGGAAACGCAATGCTGAGATCAATAGCACAAAAACAAAAGATGATCCGTAGCTTTAACCGTCATGTCAAAACCAGACGTATTCAAATTGGTGATTTAGTCCTCCGAAAAGTAGAAGCTACGGGAAAGATCGTGGAGAAAGGAAAGTTAGGGGCCAACTGGGACGGACCTTTCAGAGTCACCCACATCGTCAAACCAGGAACTTTCGAACTAGAAGACATGAAAGGAAAAAAACTACCCCGTCCATGGAATGGAGACCACTTAAAGAAATTCTTCATTTAATAAAATTTGCAAGGGGCAATCAGTTACTAGTATCAGTGTTAGCAACATCAATCCGCTTGTATCCTTAACAATCATTAATAAACAGATTGTCCGGCTCTTATGTTCGCAAATGTTTGGTAAAATTCTTTTGCAAATCTTATTAAATCAATAATATCCATAAGTCGGACCCTTGAGAGGGGGCCCATCATCAAATTATTTTGTCACTAACAAACTTGCTATAATTCGGACCCTTAGAATAGGGTTCCAAAACCAAAAATCATTTGAAGTATTCACCATCTGTTCGTAGCATCGACAAGTCGGACCCCCAGTTTGGGGTCCCTAGAGTTCAAAATATTCTAAGTTTTTTACGATGATGTTTCCCAACCGGGACATCGATAAGTCGGACCCCCAGTTTGGGGTCCCTAGAGTTCAAAATATTCTAAGTTTTTTACGATGATGTTTCCCAACCGGGACATCGATAAGTCGGACCCCCAGTCTGGGGTCCCTAAAGTTCAAAATATTCTAAGTTTCTCACGATGATGTTTCCCAACCGGGACATAGATAAGTCGGACCCCCAGTTTGGGGTCCCTAGAGTTCAAAACATTCCAAGTTTTTCACAATGATGTTTCCCAACCGGGACATCGATAAGTCGGACCCCCAGTTTGGGGTCCCTATTGTTCAAAATATTCTAAGTTTTTTACTATGACGCTACCCAACCGAGACATCGATAAGTCGGACCCCCACTTTGGAGTCCCTGAGTTCAAAAGAAAATCCCAGGTCTCCCACTAAGATAACCCGCAACCGGGACATCTACAAGTCGGACCCCCTTACTGGGGTCTAAAGGCTGAAAATATTCTAAGTACAAATTTCCTTGATGACGTCTGCGCGTGACATCGAAAAATCACGTCCTCCAAGTATTATTCCGCAGCCTCAAAAGAGAGAAGCCACGGCTCAACGAATAAAAGCATGGATACCACAAATAGACTCCATAATCAGGAATATATACATCAGAATATTCAAAATACAGAGTTGAATGTTTGCAAAAATCAAAATTACAAAATTGCAAGATCATACATCCGCCAAAAAAGCCTCGACGTCTTGATCCGGCGGCAGAGGAGGCTCGATCCTTCCCTCTTCAAGACTGGGGGTGAAGCTTACATAATCTTCAACGTTAAACGGCTCCACCCCGATCTCGGACAGCTCTCGGGACAAGCCCTGGAGGTTCCTACCTTCGTCAATAATAAGATTCGACAAATCAAGGCACAAAACCTCCAGGTTGGAGAGCGTCAAGTTTTCCGGGACATCTGACGCCGGAGGAGAAGAGAGAGCCAGCTGATCCAAGTCTAGGCATAGAGCCTCCCTCTCAGCCTCAGCATTCATCTTTTCGGACCAGGCTCTCCTTTCATCCGCATCCCAAGCAGCGTCGACCAGTACCACCGACTCCCCGTCCAAGACAGGAGCAAGGTTGGACAAGGCTTCACTTCCCTTCTGATCAGCAGTTTGCTGAAGAGATGTAAAGTCCATGCCCAACTCTGCGGCAGCCAAACGATACTTTTCGTCGCTGATCAGGGTTCCGGCTCTCACCATCTCCGCCGTCAGATCTCCAAGGAACTTCGACGCTTCCGGCTCATCCGAAAGAAGCCAATCTCGAGCCATCCGGGCCTTCCTGGTTAGACACAATTTATACACTTTAGCCGCGGATAGAATCATCTTGAAGTGGGCTGAATCAGTCGATACTTGCTGCATAAGTTGCTGGTTCTGATGAACGAGCTTGGCATGGGTATCCATCAGCAAGCCGACTTCATGGCCGAGGCTCGCAGACCAGGTGGAAGCAGCATCTAAGTTCTCGATGGTCTGGTCCAGCTGCTTCCTTGCCCTTTCCCGCCATTGTTCGGTCCTGACCAAGCGCTCTTTAAGCTCGGAACACTTGGCCAGTTTCTCTTTTAGGCCCGGCAGGTCCTCCCGCAATTTTGATAACTCGTCATTCAGCTCCTCACAGCGGGAGGTAAGGGCGGCAATGGTTTCCTGGTCCGCGGCACTTTGACGGTTTGCGTCGAGCTCGAAAGCCAACCGTATGAACGCCTGCAAAGAAACGACAATGGATGAAATCCGGAGACCAAGTAATAACACCACTAAGCATAAAAAAGTCATTACCTCTGCCGCCGAAGCTTGTGCCTGACGCACCCTGTCACGGGGGGGCATGGATTCTAGTAGGTCGACGTCCACCTTGCTGATTAAGTTGGACGTCGCCCTGTTAAAACGAACAACTAAGCCCTTATGCCCCAACTCCGGAAAGGGTGTCTCGTGTCGAAAAGGGAAAACTTCCCGACGACGATAAACCTCCGCGAATTGTGATGAGGGAGCCGCGGAAGACTCCCCCACCTTCTCCTTCCCCTTCTTTGAAGATGGCCGTAGAGAGTCCGAAGGGGGAGACGCCTCCTCCTCAACCGACCCTATGCGGAGAGGTACGGCCGTAGGGATCGTACCCACAGAGGGCCGCTTGGCCGAGCTCTCCTTGCGGGAAGAAGAATCCCGCTTCCTCTTCTTCTACCCACTCTTTTTCACCCCCCTTGTCTGTGGAGGAATCACCCTCTCAGATTCATCGGGGATGTGAACTTGTTTTCTCTCTTCGAGAAGTCGGAGAGCCTCTTGCTCTGAGGGCACGTCCTCCAGACCCTTCTCTACAGTCGCCGAGTCCTACAAAAGAAAAAGTTAGGAAGAATCAACAGGGATCTTTCATAACGAAGAATTTTGTGAAGTTATACCTTCGGAGGAAGGGGAAGAGGCTTATCCTCGGGTCGTTGTATGGCCCCTTGAGCAAGTCTTAGAACGCTGAATTTCTTCATCAGCTCCGGACTCTTTGCTCGAAGATTCTCCTTGGCTATCCCTGTAAAAATCGCGAGTTAGAAGCAGTTAAACATATCATAGGAAAGAAAAGGAAGAAACCCGGTCATTCTTACTCCGATCGATAGCCAAGCTGATGCCGAATGATGAGAGGAGGTTCTCGTTCTCCAACTCAGGGCGACCAGGTATCCAATTAAGTTGGACGTTCATTGGTTTCCTTCCCAACACCAATGAACGTCCATCTTTGCGTACTCTATGATCACCGCGTCACTAAAAGAACACTGCGGGATCCCATTATTAAAACCCGTGAGGTTGGGTTTAATGTCAAAAGAGGTCTTGATGTTCCATCCCTCTGAATTATACAAAAATGCAAATTTCGTCCTATACCCCTTCTGGTTATCGGGGAGGTCTTGGACTATCTTCAGTCCTCGACGGTGTGTAAAAGTAATCCAGCCACAGCCGTATGATTGCGAATTACATAGGCGGGCTCTAAATATGTATCTAAAAGCTGTGAGTGTTGGTGGCACGGCCAAAACTTTGCATAGGATCAAAAAGGCCACCATACAACCCCAGGCGTTTGGGTATAACTCGGGCACTGAAATGTTCAAAAACTCTAACACCTCCCTAAAAAACGGGTGAAGAGGAAATCTGAGCCCTAATTCAAAAGAAGGAAAGTATACTGCTATACAATGTGGGGGAGGAAACCTAACGGTGTCATAATTCCCCGGGGTAATAATGTTTATATTATCCTTCAAACCCCACTTTTGAGAGATGGCCTCCCGGCGGTTGTCTAGATCCCTTTTGGTCTGTAAATCAATGAAGTAATTTAGGGGCCCGCCGTTTGGAATGTAGAATGGAGGAGGAACTGGCGCTGCACTCTCCCTTCCGGAAGACTCGGCTGATCCTTCAAAGTTTTCCATATCTACATACAATAACCCTTCTAGGTCAGGATTTATTCGCGGCAAGTAATTTGGAAAGAAAGCAACGCTCACTTCCCAAGGAGCAGTTTTTATAATTTCCGGAGGGTATATAGGGGATACAGACGACTCATCCCCATCTTTTATTGGTTCATAATGAGGGGTAATTCTCACTGAACTACTTTCATCCGAGTCATTCATTGGTAACCCCTTTTTATTAAGACGCCTAGGTACTATCAAAAGAGTTTCCGGCAAGTTAGTAGGGTTGGTGTCTGAGTTAGCTATAGTCTCTTGAGTAGCCGCGACGTCCATGTTAAAAATAAAGTAGTAGTCGAAACTTGTAAAGAATAGAGACTAAATTCATAAACAAATTCAAAGTTCTAGGCTAACATTCAAGAACAGTTTGAAGAATAACTTGAAGAAATTCGAAAAATCTGGGAAAAGTTTGAATACCTTGAAGAAATTTGATGATTTGTCAGAAATTTGATGAAGATCTGTCAGAAACTTTGAAGATCTTCAAAAGATTTGTCAGAAGTTTGAAGAAGGGATGAAGATTGTCCGAGCGTTTCTCTACTTTCTCTTTCTCGCAATTTGAAGATTTGAAGAAGTTAATGAAGATTAGGTGAAATGGAACTATTCCAACTACCCTATTTATAGCAGCAATAAATGCTTCACTTGGGACTTGAGCATTCGAACGAAAGGACGGAATTCCGGAGGAAAACTGGGAAGTCGATAAGTCGGACTACCAATAAGGGGAAAACATACCTTTTAAAGTGTTTAGTGATGACCGTTAAGTCTATTAGTCGGACCCTGGTTGAAAGGGTATGTTGCGAAATTTTTCTAAGTGTTAACTCTTGAATATAGCCGGAAGGTTGAAAAGTCGGACCCCCAATTAGAGAGGAACGTCATAAATATGTTTGAATGTCAAAGCCATCCAACCTGTGGGTCGACAAGTTAGACCCCCAGGGAGGGAGGAGCAGATAATTATTCAAGTCCTTTAGCGCTCGAATATGTCCGGAGAGTCGATAAGTCGGACCCTCAACTGAACCTCCAGAAAGGAAAATCATTTTAAGTATAGAGATTACCTATTCTTCCGTCCGACTTATGGACACGGCGGGTAAAATATGATGGAAGGAAATATAAAAATATCTCAAGGGTGAAGGAAATCCGTGTGATCGATAAGTCGGACTCCTTGGTGCACCCAGTCATAATATAAAGAAAAGTCCCATATTTCTGTATGATCAAAGACACGGGTCTGCGAGCTGGTTCCTCGTCATAAAAGAGGAGGGGTAAAAAGTAAAGTGGCTGATTCCCATATTTATCCGTGTGGTCGATAAGTCGGACCCCCAAATGACCCTAGTCCAAGTGAAAAATTCTAAGTATAGAACCTCTCATGTGTGTCCGTGGGATTGAAGATGCGAGTTATGGGGCTCATTCCGTACCATGCTGGAATAAGGAGGGCTGCTTGGACCAAGTACTGAACATTTTTAAAGATATCCGTGTGGTCGATAAGTCGGACCCCCAGGGGGTCCTTCTCTTTCTCAAAATATTCTAAGTATTAAAGAGGGATTCTCGTGCTGAACTTACGAGTGAAGATGCAAACTATTAGTTCGCGGCATAGTTCAACCATAGGGATAAAAATATATTGAGAAGAATGCAATGCCGCGTCATTACTAGGAATCGGATTCGTAAAAACCCTTGGCGTTACGCGGCATCGGTTCAAAACAGACAGTTGATTTAGTCCGTATAGTCGATAAGTCGGACCCTCCTTGGGTGTTTTGTTGAGAACCTGATTTCTGCGATATCAGTGAAAGCAAAGGTCGAGACAAGATGTCGCGGAATCTAGATCCCACAGACTATTTCGCTGCTGTAATATAACGCGTCTGGGGCTACTCCGCGGCATACTTCAAGCCGCGGCTTCACACGCCCGTTTGGCCCATGTTCAATATGTTCTTACCTGACAAGCTTAAAAGGTCATATCTTTTTCGTTATAACTCAGAATTCAGCACAAGGACTGTCGATTCAAAGCTTGCAAACTCAATTTTTAAGATCCTTGAGAAGATTCGCCAGGGCACCTGTTTTTCCGCATAAAGGAGGATGTTTCTAGTCGTTATGGTTCTCCCCTCACATCACCCTTCATGCGTGGGGCTAAATGTCATGGTACTGTTTTTTAATTAATTTATTTATTTATTAATTAAACATCATATTACTAAAATACCCCTTGACCTTTCCGGATTGACTTTGACTTGTGGTCAATGGGCTTTCTGCTGGACTTCCCATCTCCCTTGGAGGGCTCATGGCATCTTACCTTCAGAATACTTAACTTCCCTGTCATCTATCTTCTTTGGCCATCCTCCTTTTTAGGTGAATAACTGTCCACCACCTTTCACTCTTCAGTCATGCTTGGCTCTCCTTGTTTCAAGGAGAATAACTGTCCACTCTTCCCATGACCAGTCCACCTCCCATTACTCCCACTACTCCCATGATCTTCCACCTTTCCTCTCTGAAGTAACTTCCTCCTTCAATATTATAAATAGGGACAACCATCAGAGGAGAGGGGACATCAAAAAAACAGCTTTCCTAGTATCCTTGCTTACACTACTTCCTCAAGCCTTCCCAACCACTAGCACTAGAACAAGCAATCTAAATCCCGACCTTCCTTCTTGCATTCATTCTACAATCTGTCATTCATTAATTTCCGATTTACGTTCTAACTTGAGCGTCGGAGGGGTTTTCCGGGAGATCACCCCCCGGACAAGGCTAACGTGTTATGTTGCAGGAATTCAGGTCACCTCCTATCATAAGTCACTTCTCTTGATCACACTTCTACTTATCTCCAGGTATTTCAAGTGTATCCCACTTCCTCGTTTCATTACCGAAACAAGATTATAAATGTACATTGAGTCGGTTAATAAAGATGGTTTCACCGTGAGATCGTCTCTTTAAAAATTCTCGTGATGAGATCAATTTTATTGGGTTGACCCGTATCTAATTTGATTTTTGGCACTATTCACCAATCATTCTTTGTTTGGATTTTAGTTTCAATCTAAAAATTTAAATGCTGTCGAGGTTGATTTTGTTTGATTGGTCTCAATTTAAAATTTTTTGATATCAACTTATGATAATTTATAATCAAAGTATATTTAAACATATTTAAGATTGAAATAATGGTTTGATACGTGCAAAATTAAATTATGACGAAGAATTATTAATCCATAAAATCCAAATTGCGCAAATCTACACAAATTAGGTGATAAAGACGGTTAGTTTAAATTTATTGGACTTATCTAATATCTAGGTAGGAATCATAGATAGATTATGTGGTGAGAAGTATATGGACAAGTCACAAGTGTAATCTATACAAATTAGGTGATAATTAATCTATACACTTATTTTTAAATTCAGTAACTTGCGGTGGTTCCTACACAAAACACTACTCCCTCCGTTCTTTTTTGATCTTCCACTTTAGGTTTTCACACATATTAAAGAAGATAGAATATTTGGATTGTAGTGGGTATTATTTTAATTAAATAGTAGTGTGAAGTAATGATTGTATTGGAAGTATGAGGTTGTAGTGGGTATTATTTTAATTAAATAGTAGTGTGAAGTAATGATTGTATTGAAAGTATGAGAGAGAAAATAATTATAAATAAAAGAAAAGGGGTACATTAAAAGAAAAGGAGGGGTTTTAAGGGGTAAAAGTGAGATAAAAACTTTCTAAAAATAGAAAGTATTCTAAAGTGGAAGAACTTTTAAAACTACCCATTATAGTAATGTGGAAGATAAAAAAGTACGGAGGGAGTAATTAATTATACATTTCTACTCAATTAATACGCACGTTATTGGAAACTTTAAGCTTTATTAATGGCCACTAAAAAATAATCCATCTATTCCATATCAGTTGCAATAATTGGTTTTGGACACTATTTAGGAATCTATTAAGTTAAAACTTAATTAATTGAGGTGTTAATTAATTTTTTCAATATAAGAATAATTCATATAACAAAATATGCTTTTATCATTCTTCTTAATTTATAAGTAAAACTTAAAAGTTAAAACATACTCGCTAATCTTCTTTAAGTATAGCTTGTATTTTTTGTTTTTTTAGTTGTTTTCATAAGATATGTTCACAAATTACTGTTTTTACAATGATATATTAGCGATGTTTTATTAATCACGATTGCCTTTTTTGCAATTTTTTGATGCTTAATTTATATCACTATGTGAAATTTTACTGAATCGATGCATCACCATTTCAGTTTGGGATACTTTTTATTAAATAAATTATATGTTTTTGAAAAACTTGAGGGCTTTGTGTAAAACTTTTTTTTTACGCCTTATTTACAGTTAATATATTTATATTATTAATAAACTTATATAATTTTTTTAATTAACTTTTTCATATATGGGATAATGAAGGAGGACCTGTACAGTCGATCATCTCGTACACCCTCAAAATCATTGTATATTGATAATTTAAAAATGCATGAATACTTCAAATTACAAACAAATTACAATTTAAATTTCCAATATTGCCTTTAGCTCATTTTATACTTTTATGTCTCTAACTTCTCTCGAAAACAATCTCAATGAAAATTCAACATCAAAATAATATGGTTGACATATTCGATCCTCAAAATGATTGGTAATGATTGGTAAACATCGATTTTGATCAACTCTTAGTTGAATTTTTATTCGTAAATTTTATGAGAGAAAAAATAAATAAAAGATAAGGGAGTTGCATATAAACTAAAAATAAAAATGAAATTCAAAAATATTATTATAAACTAAAATTATGATTAACAATAAAATTAAAAAAAATAAATATTAAATAAATAAAAAACAGAAAATTTTGAAAAATCGAAAAATGGACTCTGTCGCACAAAACATATGACTGGGTCTAGGTCTAGTTGCACAAAAAGTGCGATTGGGCCTAGGCTGAGTCGCACAGTTTGTGCATGAATCTAGGCTCAGTCGCACATTTTGTGAAACTGGGTCTATTATTTGATTTTTTAAAACTATTTTTTTATTTGATTAATACTTATTTTTTATAGACCTGATCATGGGCGGCCCGGCCCGTCGGCCCGGTCCGACCCGGCCCAAAAAGGTGAGGGTTTGGGTACCAAAATATGGCCCGATGGGCGGGTTTGGGTAGAAAATAAGTGGCCCGAATTTTTTTGGGATTTGTGCTTGGCCCACGGGCCGGCCCGAAATATGTTGGTTTACTCATTTCTAATTACCAATAATAAAAGGCATGGTAATAAGACCACCCTTTTTTCTAGATTTAGGAGCATGATTATCAGAATCGGGAAGATCCAAACCATCATTCTCTGGTAGTTTCTGGTGAATATTACTCCCTCCTATTCAGCTGAACTGTCCCATTTGACTTTTCACACTTGCCGAGGCAACATTTTAACTCTTAATATCTCAAATTATGCTTAATTAAAAATTATAAAAAGTTGATATTAATAATCCTTGTATTGAGACAAATCAAACAAGATCCCATATGACTATGTTTTAACTTATAGATTAAGAGTAAAATACAAATTAAGAGTGATAAGTGAATAGTGCCAAAAAAAAAATTGGACAATTCAGCTGAATAGGAGGTAGTATGTGCTAATGCCATTGTCTCATCTTCTAATCTCATGCCTTCTTTTTGTACATCCATGTCGTTTTGCATATTATCCATGATCTGATTGAGGCTTTATAAATAAAGTTTTTAGCGTATTCTCATTCGTGTTTCCAGGAAATTGAGTGGAATTTATGAATAAAGTTTTTAGCATATTTGTAATTTGTGTTTTAAATTATGTATAATATGTAATAATTGTATTTGTTTATTTCAATTATTCGTAATTTAAGTTTTTAATTATGTATAAATAATATATATCATACGCCCACAAGCCCGCAAAAAAGCTCGCAAGCCCACATATTACGAGTTTGGGTAGGAACTTTTAGGCCCGCACTTCAGCCTGGCCCGGCCCGGCCCTCATCAATGGGTTGTTTTTTCCACCTGGCCCGGCCCGAACCCGACCCGACCCGGTGTTTGATCAGGTCTAATTTTTTAAAATTAATTATTATTATTAATTTAGTTTAATAATGATAATTTTTATTTAATAAATATAAATAAATTTAAGAATATTTTTAAAAAGTAACAACACAACAAAAAGATAGTGATATTATATGGGGTAAAGCAATTTCATTCCAAAATAAAAATTGAAATTGAGTATTCCCTCCGTCTCATTGGATTTGAAGCATTTTTCATTTTTGTTCGTCCTACTTAATTTGTATTATATTTATTTTTTGACAATGGTCCACCATTTTCTTTTAATCTTATCCATACATTTTAACTCTCTTTTAATTTCATCCACACAATTTATTATCTCTCTATTATTTATTACCACTTTCTTAAAAATTTACTTTTTTCTCTTTGATGCAATTCTATCAGGATAGATGAGTATAAAAAGTACTGCATTATTGTCATATCATTAGTGATTAGACTAGTGGTCATCACTCCTATATGCAATAATTTGGGTCCCCTTTATTAAGGAAACATGAATAATCATCAACTTATTACTTATTTCGTGATGGAAAAATTATTTCTAAAAAGCCAAACTTTTGGCTATCTGCAAATAAAGGGTCAACATTTTATTTATTCAATAAAAAGACAACTTTGTCTCATTTTTGCAACTAAACAGATAGTTTACTGGTTACCGGTTAGCATTTATTTCGAGAACATATCTATCTCTGTCTTCTTCCAATTAACAAACATCTTCCAATTCCCTTGCAAACATCTTACATTTCCCTTGCAAACCCACGAAAATAGTGTGCATCTTTCACCTTGATTTCGCATTTTCAACCCACGAAAAACCAGTTGCTGCATCTTCAAGCCCTTGCCAAACCAGTTGTTGCATCTTCAACCCAAAAAATCGGTCCCTTTAATCCTTCTCAATGGCGACACAAATGTAAATTTAGGGCAAAGTTGATTTCCACTAAAATATCACAACCTAAGTAAGTTTCTAACTCTAAATTTCTTCAATAGATGTCTCATTATTGATAATCATTGATTTGCTTAGTAATTGTTGGAATTTACTCTCTTATGGTGGAATTTGGTTAAACACATTAGAAATTAGGATTTTTGTGTAATTGTTGGAATTTGCTTAGTAATTATTGGAATTTATTCTCTTATGATGGAATTTGGTTAAACACATTAGATATTATGATTTGCTTAGTAATTGTTGGAATTTTCTTAGTAATTGTTGGAATTTACTCTCTTACGGTGGAATTTGGTAGAACACATTAGAAATTAGGATCTTTGTGTAATTGTTGGAATTTTCTTAATAATTGTTAGAATTTACTTTCTTATGATGGAATTTGGTTAAACACATTAGAAATTAGAATTTTTGCGTAATTGTTGGAATTTGCTTAGTAATTGTTGGAATTTATTCTCTTATGGTGGAATTTGGTTAAACACATTAGAAATTAACATTTTTGTGTAATTGTTGGAATTTACTCTCTTATGACATATATGCCCTACAAAAACAAGCAGGATTGTACCTCTTGAAATCATCCACAGCTGCTCGCAATTGTGAACATTAGAAATTAGGATTTTTGTGTAATTGTGAACATAATGGATGAAAACGTGTCTATTAAAATTTGGTACGGGGGTAAATTCAAGGAAGCTAAAGATAGTATTAGTTATATTGGAGGTTTTGGTAGAATAATGGAGGTGGATCCATATGATTTGTCCATGGATTACTTGATGAGTTTAGCTAATAAGTGCAATGGAGATAGAGGTATACAAGGGCTTTTTTAATTGCTTCCAGGTTGCACTTTAAAGGATGGCTTAAGGAAGATAGATGGGTAAAATGTTGTTGTTGAATTACATAATGCAATAATTCAGATGAGGATAATGAATGTGTATGTGCTTCATAAATATCCAACTTCAGCACTCCCTGTAACTAATCTTGATAAAGGACCACTTGATCAACCAAAGGTCCAGCCCAAAAAGTTAACCCCTAGAAGGAGTACTAATATAGCATTGAGGAGAAGTCCTAGGAGCAATTTACCAGCAGCCACTACTACAAAAAGGGCATTATTGCCTAATACTAATGTTGACCACCCTCTTGAGCCTGAAATTCATTCTGATTTTGTAGATAAATCCGTAGAGGGGAGTGCATCTGGTAATAGTAGTTCAGAAGATGAGGATTATGAAGTAGGCCTTGATGATAGTGTGAGTAGTGAGGATGAGTTAGAGGATATTGATTTAGTGGATGAGTTAGTAGATGTTGAAGGATCCAGTGATGAAGAGTTTGTAGCTACTAGACACAAGTTTAGAGGGAAAATTTCTAAGCTTGTTAATTCTTTAGAAAGAGTGCAAAGAGAGGCTGCTCAGGGTACGTATAGAGCTCAACAAACAGATCTGAAAAATGATTTTAGGGAAGGAAATGTAAACTCTGATTCTGGGGACAGTTCAGATGATGTTGAGACACCTCCAGGTTCAGATGAAGGGTTTTTTGGTGATGAGAGCAAATTAAGAATAGGTAGAAATGAAAGGTCAATCCATAGTGGTGTAGGGTCCAGAGGGGGAAGATCTGGACAAGCAGGGTGCAGAGGTGGTAGGACATCCACATCCGAAGTAAGCATCTTATTTTACATAATGAATCATCGTATTTGTAAATAATGATGACTTAAATTGTATTGAATTGTTTAGGTTGCAGGAACAAGCTCAATCACTCAAGCATCAACTCAACCAACTCAAGCATCAATTAGCTAATGCTGTAATGTAATGGGTCTGTTTTGAATTGTTTTGTTTTGAAACAATGTTGTGGCAAAACAATATTCTGTTTTGATTTGTTGTTACTGGTTTTAAATTGTTTTGTGGAATGGTGCTTTGAAACAATGAGATGGCAGAACAATATTCTGGTAAAAGGTTCATGTTAATTTGTGAATTTATTACAATGAAGATGAAGAATTTATTAGCGTAGGAACTTTATTTCTGGTTTTTTTTAAGAAATTCGAATTAACCGGTCACAACAGGTTGTTTTACCTGCTATCTCTTTAGTTGCAAAAATGAGATAAAGGTTGTCTTTTTATTGAATAAATGAAACGTTGACCCTTTATTTGCAGATGGCCAAAAGGTTGGCTTTTTAGAAATAATTTTTCCTTTCGTGATATTCATTTTGCAATATTTTTTATTTTCATTTGTTGTATTAATTTTTTTTTTTTTGATAATGTCAATTAATTTCTTTTAATATATATTCTAACCCTATTTTAATTTCATCCATATATTTTATTCTCTTTATTTATTACCACTTTCTTAAAAAAAAACACAATTTCTTTTAGATACAAATTAAAATAGGACATATTAGTAATTATCATATGCACCGCAATTATAATGAAAAGTCTATTTAATCATATCTTACAGCCTGGCATCAAATCAACAGCATATTTAAAAATTCGATATTTGATAGGATTTGAAAAAAAAAATTGGTGTTCTCGTTAAGTCAAAAATAAAAGGCATTATTATAATTCGCAATCCTTTTCATTTTATCGCCACCCCTTATATATTGAAATTCCAAGATTGCCCCTGATTACTTTTCAAACCTTCAATCTCTAACTTCTCTCAAAAAACTCTTTCCAAACATTCATTGAACTAAAACAAGCTAAAACTAATAATTGAATTACAATGGCCAAAGAAAATGAGCATCAATATGATTACAGCATAAATATGATTGTGTTAAAATTTGATGCATGTTCACCCTTTTGGCTATACCTTTAAATAGAAAAATCATATAATTACAATGTTTGCAGTATTAGAACCTAGACTTCAAGATTTTTCCAATGATATATTATATGCCCAATTCCGATAACCGAGCGAGAAACGACGATTGTTTAAAGTTTGCTTGTGCTGAAATTTGATACATATTCAATCTTTTGAGTATAACTTTTTATAGAAAATCCGTATTGATGCAAGTTTTCGTCATTAGAAACTAGACTTCAAAAGCTTTCCAACAACATATTATATGCCTGACTCCGACAACCAAATGAGAAATGACAACCATTTAAAGTTTGCAGGAATTTTTAAAATCTAGTCACGCGCGACCGGACCGCTGTTTAGTCGCATACACGCATGACCGAACTGCGGTCCGGTCACGCGCGACTGAAAGATAGAAATCACTACAAACGTTAAACGGTCGTCATTTCTCGCTCAATTGTCAGAATTGGGCATATAATATGTTGTTAGAAAGCTTTTGAAATCTAGTTTCTAATGCCGCAAACCTTGCATTAATATGATTTTTCTATAAAATGGTATGCCCAAAAGATTGAACATATATAAATTTTAATACAAGCAAATTTTAAACGATCATCATTTCTCGCTCGGTTATCGAAATTCGGCATGTAATATATCATTGAAAGGTTTTTTAAGTCTAGGTTCTAATGCTGCAAATATTGCAGTTATGTGATTTTCCTATCAAAAGTTTTGGCCAAAAGAGTGATTATGTATCAAATTTCAACACAAAACGTGTGGTTAGGTTTATTTTTCGATTTTAAAATTTTTTTTCTTTGTAAAATTAATATTTTTTATTTTTAATGTAATTATTATTAATAAATTTAGTTTAGTAATAATAATAGTTGATTTTATAATTAAAAATAGATTTAAGGGCGTTTTAGTAATTTTATTAAAAAGGTGGTGATATAATGAAAAGGGTTGCAAAAGTTAAGAATTGAGAAAATAAAACATTATGAATTTGAAAATTTAAAAAAAAAATACGTTCATATTTCACTGGTCGAAAAGAATAAGTCTCAATAAAACAAAAAGAAAAATTAAAACTATATTCTTAGAAATTCCAAACAAGAGGAGTTTTCTCTTATAATGTCTGACTTTCATAAAGATTATTCTAATTAAAACGGTTGGAGACCAATCATTAAAAGATACTCTACTTAATTATGTTATGTATTGAAGACCTCATAACCCAATTATAAGGGGAGTTTAAATTTTAAAACAAAAGTAACTTTAAAATTTATAATAATTAGTTTTTTCCAAAATCTTGTATGACATGATATATTTTACTTTGTTCGTTATCTAATGTTATTCTTATTTAGAAAATCCCATCTTAAGAAGAGAGAAATTTAATTAATGTTTTTGAAACATTTTTAAAAGATAAAATATATTTATATGAGATTTCGTTAGATTCGTTTTAATGTATACTTTTTTGTAATTTATTATTATGCATATTTAGAGATATTAAGGTTAAAAATTTTCTTTGAAAACTGTGAAAAAAAAAATAAGAAGAAGAAAAATAACAAAAAAGAGTAATTGTTTTAAGGAAGTGTTTTTTATTGCTTAGGTAATAGTGAGTAGTCTTATAAAAATATAGAATTAATCCGTTTGTTCCTTTTAAGTTGTGAAAATGTTCAAGAAAATTAATAAAAATAAAATCTTTTAAATGTAGGTGACATTATTCTGTTATAAGCATTTAAAAAATATTAAAATAAGATTAAAAGAAAAAAAATTTAAAAATATTAGACTACTATTAAAAAAAATTTAAATAAAGTTATACTAATTCTTTTTTAAGACTACCTCACCGTGAGACGACCTCAATTGGGTGAGCTCAAACACTTTAAAAAAACCGCTTCAAGTATGAATTTAAATTTTATTATTTTTTTAAATTATGTTTACTACTGCTTATATGGACTCGTCTTACAGTGAGACAGTCACATACAAGAATTGTTGAGAGTTAATGAAAAACAACTAAAAATCATAAGTAATACAAAACTATTAAAAAAAGATAATAAAAAGCGTGAAGAGATCAAAAACTGTTTAAATAGGGGTGTTTTTGTCTATAGAAGTTTTTAACTAATGATTAATTTGTGGATTTTTCTCGAGTCGAGAGACTCTTTGATCGTACTCTTCTTTATAATTATAAGTTGTCATTGTCTTTCTCTTTCCAAATCCTAATCATAGTTTAGTTTTATTAATAAAATATTAAAATAGAAATGAACACAATTACTTATGTTTAAAAATTATGATACAAAATTGTAAAATTTATCAAAACAACAACAGATAAAACTATCCAAAATAACAAATAAAAAGGACTTTAACCACACTATGCAATATCGTATTGAATTCTTGAAACTGCCTATGACACGTCACCTACACTTTCACTTCTTCCAAGATTCAACCAAGGACTGTTGCCTTTTGACTTTTGATTACTTGAAAATATTTTTCATCATCTATAATATTTATTACATTTTATTTTTTACGCAATCTAATTGTATAATTTTAATTATTTATATTTTATATTATTCTTAACAAAAATTATAAAAATCTGATATAATATAAGTATGCGATTAGACGATTGAAACAAGATCATACTTAACTATATTTCTTTTTACACATCAGCCTCAATATATAAAATAAGATTGAAAAAATAAATAGTACTGTGTAGTAGTCCTATTAGTATTAATATTAATATTTAAGTACTAGTGGCGTATGATCATATTAATATTATATTAATTATATTTAATATATATTAGCATAGTATTAATTATATTAGTAATTTATTAGTTGATTAGTATATTTTATATTGTATAAGTATTTCTAATTGACATATAAGTATTATATTATTGTATCAGTTTAGAATTCGCATAATATTAGTTGTTTTAGTATAATATTAATATAGTATGCACTTATTGTTGTATTAGTAATTTTAATTATTTTTAGTATTAGTATAGCTATTAGTATATTGGTATTATTATTATTATTAGTATAATAGTTAGGATTACATAGTGTAGTAATTAGTATATAACTAGTAATATAGTCATTAATATTGTACTTCCTTTGTCCATAATATTCGCTACATTTCTATAGTAATAATTTTCATCTTTATTCTTATTTCGGTAATTTTGAGAGGGACTACTATTTACTATATTTAACATTAGTAATTATTACTCTCTCCGTTCCTTAAAGAAGTTCCCAATTGCCATTTTGGACGTTCTATTAGTTCTTCCTACGAAGAATCTTTCTATTTTTATCTCAAATTTTGGACAAAATAACCTTGTTCATCCTCATTTTAATATTTTAATAATGCTTTTGGTCCTTACATATCTTCCACTGCCTTCATTTTAACATTTTTTATATTTCTTATGGTACTCATATATTTCCCACTCATCATTATTATCATAATCATCATCATCATACCTAGTATATCCCGCTTATAGAAATCACATATTTCCCACTAACTCTATAAAAAAGAAATTTATTAGCTGTGGTCCTCATATATTTGTCTACTAATATTCTTTTACTATATTTATATTGTTTATGGTCTTCACGTTTCTCCATCAAAATTATTATTTAATAAAATACTTGAAAAATTACTTAGAATAATACAACATTTTTATGATTTTCTTACAATAATCACACATATTGATTAACCATGAATAATCCCAGCTTTGGGTGTATTTTTCTAGAGTAAACCAGGTAACCAGATGACTTGTCAAAGCAAGTTTTATTTAAAAAAGAAAGATAATTTAAAATAAAATGTTGAAAAAAATGTTAAAAAATGCAGAAAATTTTTTTGATTTTTTTTTATTATTCAAAATTTTTTATGTAAACTTTCAAAATTTTTCTCTAATTTTTATTAATTTTCAATTTACTATAGCAGGTCATCAAGTTAACCAAGTTTACTCTAGGCAAATAACCCCTAAAGTTGAGATTATTCATGATTAATCAATATGTGAGATTATTGTACGAAAATAATGAAAAAGTTAGATTATTCTAGGTAATTTTTCTTAAAATAATATATCCACTATCTACAAGATTTCATGTTACTTAAATCCAGTAAGCATTCTTGTGGGAACTTTATTAAAGAATGGAGGGAGTATTATTTAAGTATTATTTCTATTATTTTGTATTAATACTTAGGGAAATTTGCAAAGAAACACCTTTTAAAATCTCTTTTTTGTAAAGAAACACCTTTTATAATTTTTTTTTGTAAAAAAGCACCTTTTAAGAGACTTTTTTTTAAAAAAACACCTTAAATCAGTTTCCGGTGACTTTTGTCAACTTTTCGGCGTTGACTATGCCATTTGTCAACTTTCCGGCGTTGACTTTTGTTTTTATTTTTATTTTTATTTTTATTTTTATTATTAATATTATTTTTTTAAAAAAATTTTTATTTTTATTATTATTTTAAAAAAGTTAAAATAATAATAATAATAATGATAATAATAATAATAATAATAATAATAATAATAAAAACAAAAATAAAAAAAATAATTTATTTTAAAATTTAAAAAAAAAAGTTTTTCATTAATTTTTTTTTTATTATTATTTTTTTATTTTTCCTTTTGTTTGTATTTTTATTTTATTTTTAATTTTTATTATTATTATTTTTTTTATTTTTATTTTACTATCATTATTATTATTATTATTATTATTATTATTATTATTATTATTATTATTATTATTATTATTATTATTAATTTTTTTTAAAATATTTTTTTTAAATAATAATAAAAATTAAAATAAAATAAATTAATATTAATAATAAAAAAATAAAAATAAAAACAAAAATAAAAAATAATTTTAAAAAAAATTTAAAAAAAATTAATAATAATAATAAAAATAAAAAGTAAAAAAAATATAAAATAACAATAATAATAATAATAAATAATAATAATAATAAAATTAAAATTAAAATAATAATAATAATAATAATAATAATAATAATAATAATAATAATTAAAATAAAATAAAAATAAAAACAAAAGGAAAAATAAAAAAATAATAATAAAAAAAATTTAAAAAAATTTTAAAAAAAATTATTATTTTTTTTATTTATGTTTTTATTATTATTATTTATATTTTTTTTTATTTTTTTTAAATAATAATAAAAATAAAAATTTTTCAAAAAAATAATATTAATATTAAAAATAAAAATAAAAATAAAAATAAAAATAAAAATAAAAGTCAATTGTCGTAAAGTAGACAAATGGCATAGTCAACGCCGGAAAGTTGACAAAAGTCACCGGAAACTGATTTAAGGTTTTTTTTTAAAAAAAAGTCTCTTAAAAGGTGTTTTTTTACAAAAAAAATTATAAAAGGTGTTTCTTTACAAAAAAAAAGGATTTTAAAAGGTGTTTCTTTGCAAATAATCCTAATACTTATTATTATTCACATTATTAGTATGAGTAGATAGGGTATTAGTATATTTAACTAGTATTAGTATTTAGGGGCGCCCTCTAATAATGGGGTAATTTAATCCCAATTAATTTTTCAAAATTATTTTATCCCACTTAATTTTGAAAATATATTTGAAACAATAAAAAATTTATGTTTAAAGTATTTCTAAAAAATTAAAATCATAAAGATTAAAATGACATATTAAATTACGTTGGATATTATCCATGTCTAGGAATCATAGATAGATTATGTGATCAGAGGAGTATGGACAAGTCACAAATGTAATCTTAAGAGATCTTGCATGTTGGTGATGCCCAAGATAACTCATGTGGTACACTTATTTTTAACTTCAGTAATTAGCGCCTAGCGGTAGTTCCTACACAAAACACTATCATTAGTTATATTTTCTACTTAATACGCACATTGGAAAGTCTAAGCTTTATACTTCCTCCGATCTAAAATGATTGCTACATTTTAAATATGAGCACTATTTATTATTTAAATTTATTTTACATATTGCGGTTAATGTACAAGCAAATATATAATCAAGTAGAATCTTATTTGAATCGTCTAATCGCATACTTTTATAATATTAACTTTTTATAATTTTTAGATGCGTATAATTTAATATGTAAATTAACAAAATAACACATTGAATTACGTAAAAAGTAAAATATAACAATAATAATGCAACGGAGGAAGTATATTAATGGCCACTTAAAATAATTATCCTTTAAAAAGACACAACTTTGTCCTTACATGGCATCAAATATATTATCATCGTCTGGAAATACTGAGGATTTGTAAGTCACTGTGACATGTGGTGTGAAAAAAAAAATCATTTATTAATTGTAAGTAATTTTTTCGTTTTATTATATTTGTTATGTTTGACTTTATACGCAATTTATTTTTGATTATTTATAAATTGAACTATATACATGTAAAAATTATAAAAAGTTAGTATTATGAAAGTATGTGATTAGACGATTCAAAAAAAATCCCACTTGACTATATATTTTCTTACACATTAAATACCATATATAAAAGAAACTTAAATAATAAGTAGTATCAATAACGGTAATATAACAAATATATGAGAACGGAGAAAGTATATATTAAAATGGAGTAAGTAATAATGCAGGCATATGGCTTGGTATTTAAATAATTGCCATTCCTGCAAGTTCAGTGGTATGAGAAGCCAGCAAAACAATAAATGTTAAGGTAAATTAAAATTACAAAACTCTCATCTTATTAAATTCTACTGTATAAGAATAATTTGTTAACTTTATAAATCACAGTTATTTACCAAGATCTCCTAGCTAGCAAAGAGCGATTTATTAAATAAGGGAGACATATAGGTGGTATTTATTATATGTAGTGGGACACGTGTTTAAGAAAATAAAAAAAATTTAATTTATACCTGCGTAATATTAATTTTTTTAACAGAAAAAGGTAATAATGTTGTATTTTTTTATTTCAACGGAACATCAATCTTTACAAACTTGTCAAACATTAAAGTTTTGGAACGTCAATTTTTTTTAACTTTCTAGAGATCATAATTATTGCTCTTGATTGAGAATACTAATCATTTTAAACGTATCAAGGTCATCCTTAGCTTTTTTTTTTTTTTTTTTTTTTTATAGAACATGAATAATTGAGCGACAAGTGAATATTAAAAGAGAAATGAAAGGTAGGTAAACAGATATGAATATTAAATGAGAAATGAAAGATAGGTCAACAGATATGAATATTAAAAGAGAAATAAAAGTTACGTAAAGAATATAATAATAAGAGGAAGATAAAGGAAAAAAAATGATCAAGCTTATATATTTTTCTACAATCGACCGGTGTAAATATTTTTTTCAAAATGAGGGAACTAATTAGTTCTTGTAATTTTTCTATTTTTTTTCAACTTCCTTATTTTACAACTCTTTTTAACCTTTAATAACAATAAAATTCGCTTAATTTCTGCTCGATCCAATAACCTTACTTTACTAATTTAATTGTATTTATCCCAAAAATATTTACTCCCTCTTACTAACATTATTGAATATTAACTATCACCACTTTGTTAGATTTATGCATGCCTGCATTAGCTTTGATGCCCATATGACGACAATGACGTCACACTTGTCTAATTCTTTTAATTCTTGTTTTTTTATTGTAGGATATACTTTAGGAAAGAAAGAGACTATATTTAACTAAAAGATTAAAATTAATTACAAAATTATTTTTATATTAAGAATTCTTTGCGATAAGATGAATAAAATAAAATTTTAAATGATTATTTTTTACTTATAAATTTAAAACGAACAGATATATATTACTCAAAATCCTGCATACATTACCTAATCATGTTTTTAAATTTAGTGAAACTCTTTATATATCAAAGCAAGCATCTAGAACTTGGTATTATGGACTTTAAAATATCTTATGGAAAATGGTTTCAAATGTGGTTTAATTGATAAAATATTATTTGTGAAACGTTTATGTAAATAATATATATTTGAGTGCTACTAACAAAGTATTATGTATGAAATTCTCTGATGTTATTGCAAGAAACTCAAAATGAGTATGATTGGAGAATGTTTTTAGGGATTGTAAGTAAAATAAGAAAAAAACTGATACTTTTATATGTGATCGAAATTACGTAATGTTATATTTGGGAGTAATGATTTAATTTGAAAATATAGATTTTGACTCAAATTTTAATGTTCAGTAAATAAAAAAAAATTCAAATTGGGATTGGAGTCAAATTTATCGTTGTTATAAAAAGTCGTTAAAAATGAGGATTTGAGAATGACTTTCCAAATCTTATCATTCTCAAATTCTTTATTAATAATTTCATAATTAAAATCTACAATTTGAAATTAAATGTTTATTTCCAAACGCAAATAAGAAATTTACTTAAGAAATACGTGTTGCAGAAACTTCTATAAGTTCAATATTATGTGTAGATCAGTATCTCCGGTAAGAGTGAAGATTAAAAGATGTGTCCAAGGTTATCTAATATCTTGGTGACCTGACATTATGTTTCGTACGTGTGCTTGTCACTTATTTTGACTATTTTGTACTGATTGAGTTATCAGGTTGCACTAAAACGGACACGGACACGATACGGGTATGGAAAAACGCCAACTTAAAAATGGCGGACACGGAGACACGAAAATAGTAATATAATAAATATATAAAATTAAAGATAATTTTACAATCTTTCATTTGATATTTGTAAATAAACACTTTAAAAACGTAAAAATCACATAAAATGCAAATAAGAACCGAAATCACCCTCTTCATTTGTAGCATCACCACTTACATTGCATGAATCGGAGCCACTAGCCCCACTACTAGACATGATTGAACTCTTCAAATTCAAACAACCACAATTAAAGTCAATTAACTACACAGATATAACCAGCAAACCACACAGATTTACAATCCAAGACTATAATTTATTGAATTGAAATCAAAGTCAATTAACTACACAGCTAGAAGATGAAATCAAAGGAAAACACCATGGATAGTCCCTGATTTCAGGATCATTTTTACTGGAAATTCCATTTAAAATTTCGATAAGTCGATCTCGAGATGCAAGCCTATACCTCCATCACAGCAGTTCGCTCATCAAATAATGTTTCCAGTTTTTACCAAAACAAAACATTATTTCACGTAGATTTTTAAACCCAATTTGCTCATCAAACTAGAAAATTCCAGGGTTTTTCAAACAAATAAAGGGCTCCATATTACTTAGATTATAAATCAAAGATGAACACAGTAATCGAATTCAATGGTCGAAAGAGCACATTACAAGAAATTAAGATTAAGAATTTAAGATTCACACTAAGATTAAAGATTAGAACAAGATTAATATTAGGATTTAGGATAAAGAGTGAAAATACCTTAAACAAAATCAAAAATTTCGATTTTTAGGGATTCTTTGATTGGATTCGAACAACCCACAGCCCACAGTGAAATTAGTCAGCAGCAGTTGTAGCACCGACTTCGAGTGTTTGTCTGTGATGGAGGAGCAGCCGTCGGTGGCGTGGTGGAGGTGGAGGAAGAGGTGTAGAGTTTTTAGGGTTAGAGGAGTGAGAGGCTAAGACCAAGAGAGGGAATTGCAATTGAGAGGGAAATGGAATTCGAGAAGCCTTCTGCCTACTGCTGTACTCAGTTTTCAATTTTTTTTTTTTTAATAACACACGTGTCCTTGCCGTGTCCCTTGCCGTGTCGGTCGCGTGTCCTTGCCGTGTCCACGTGTCCGAAAAAATATTAAAATATTGGACACTTCATTTGGCGTGTCGGACACGGATTTTCGCGTGTCCGTCGCGTGTTCGTATCCAACACGTGTCCGACACGGGACACGCCTGTTCAGTGTCGTGTCCGTGTTTCCCAGATCGTAATTTGCAACCACAAAGTATTCACGTGTAAAAACCGACCATTGTCCGACAAAGAAAATATGCCGATTACTTGTACACTGACCACTAATAATGGTCGGTGACTAGTTGGTATATGATCATTTGACGAACAATCAAGGCCATCACACATCTTACCGACGAACTGATGAGCTCACAAATTCTTGTCAATTATTTTCCTTTTCCAACAAAAACAAGGACAATAATGTTATTTATTTCATGTATAAAATTATTTTTGGGCAATCTTTCATCACGAAATAAAAATCCCCTTCTTTATTCAATAATTATGTTTTAGTATACAAGAGTATGAACATTTTAATACAAAGTATCTACGATTTAGTAAACTGTGTATAGAAGATAACACAAAGTTTAGTGATTTTTCGCTTCACAATTTTTTTGACGACAAACGTGTAATAAATAACACCCGTCAAATATGTTTTTCTAGTAAAGCTATCCCATACTCGAATCGAATCGAATCCAAGAGACACACTAAATGATATTAAACTTTTAATATAAGTCTTATGCAAGAAAAGTCCTGCACAACATAATACCAATTATGAATTAATGGTAGCTCAAAGCTTTACATTACTTAATGTATAGAAAAAGAAAATAAGTTATCAAGAATATTTCTTTATAATCCTTGTATTTTTTATAATGAAATGAAATGATATATTTCCTTAAAATATGAAAGATATCTTATAAAATATATATTATATAACATTTTGAAAATAAAATTTTAAATTTTTTTTTAAGTTTTTCTTAAAATATTCTTTATGAAATGTCTAAACTTGTGTGAAAATGTTACTTTTAATTGAAACTCACTATGACCATTTTCTTATGTTTTTGTTAAGAAAACAACTCAACCAAAAGCTTAAGCTAATGTTCGAGGCTCCAGGATATATTATATACTCTAACACGCTCCTTCACACGAGAGCCCATTGGGATAGAAGTGTGGATATGCAAAGGCGCTGAATATTCCACTTTAAATGAGGGGTGGTTGAGATTCGAATTCGTGACCTCTTCACAGATTTAACTCAACCAAAAGCTTAAGCTGATGGTTGAGGCCCCGATATATATATATATATATATATATATATATATATATATATATATATATGTATGTATGTATGTATGTATGTATGTATGTATGTATGTATGTATGTATGTATGTATGTATGTATGTATGTATGTATGTATGTATGTATGTATGTATGTATGTATGTATGTATGTATGTATGTATGTATGTATGTATGTATGTATATATATATATATATATATATATATATATATATATATATATATATATATATATATATATATATATATATATATATATATATATATATATATATATATATATATATATATATATATATATATAGGCATGGCCACGGTCCGGGTTGGTCCGGTTCCGTTCCGGTTCCGTTCCGGTTCCATCCGGTTCCGGTTCCGGTTCCATTTGGAACCTGTCGGTTCCGGTTCCGGGCGGTTCCAAACGGTTCCTTGGCGGTTCATGAGGCGGTTCCGGCGGTTCCAACTCACGGGACGGGCGGGTCGGACCATCGGTTCCATTTTTATTTTTCTTTAAATATTTATATAATAAAAAAATACTATAATATCGCGGACGTACCTTTGATGATTACTTGATTATTAGCGAAATTCATTGCATGTCAAGTTGTCATCGTTATTGAAATATTTACTAAAAAGAATGAAAAAAATAAACTAATAAGAAACGAATCAATGATAATGTCGATAAAGATGATTAATAAAAAAAGAGGGAGAAAATGGACTTGAACCTAGTACCCAAATGAATACTAAGCTACCTACGTATCCCGAAGGAATCAAAGCCCACGTAGTTCTTTGTCATACCTTTTATTTATAGTTGTTGAATGTTGATTTATCGTTGTCGCTTGTCGGATTGATCCTATTCGTCTTCGTCATCATCATGTGGTTGATTAGATGCTTCCGCTGACTCTCCTCCTGACGATGATGCAGATGTATCCATCATCATCCATGGATCATCATCGTCGTCTTGATCATCATCATTCCTTAGTCCTTGTGTTCGAATCTCCGCTTGATCCCAATCTTTCTTGCAAACACATATTTGTATACTATGTGGAGCAAGACGAGATCGCTTTTCGTCCAAAACTCTTCTACCTGCACTAAAAGCAGACTCCGACGCAATTGTTGACGCGGGAATTGCAAGGATATCCTTTGCAATTCTCGATAAAATGGGAAATTTAACAGATTTTTCTTTCCACCACTCCAAAATATTATAGATACTTTGGTCTATTTCAAAGTGGTGTTTAAGATAACTATCTAGTTCTAAATATGAGGTCGAGGAAGAAGAAGATGATCCTACAAAACTATCATCTTGAGTCATTATGTTAGCTATTACCGAATTATAGTAAGAGAAACGTGCCGAAACGCTAGCACGCCTAGACATATCGCGTTTCGGGTTATATACACTAGCGTAAAAATCATAGAGTTCTACTAAATATTTTTTACATGTTCCTACATAATTATGTACATCAGTAGACGGGCGATCTAACGATTGGTAATAAAATCCTATTACTTTAGTAAGGACCTCAGTTTTAAAACGTGGGTCCAAAATGGTTGCGATTCCATAAATATAAGGAAAATCGGTAAAATATGCTTGCCATTTTTCCATCATATCTGCAAGAATCGGCCTCAATTTTGGGTTAGTATCTTCATGTGTATATTTAAGGAGATGATAAAAAATAGTAATACATTCACTTATTACTAAGTGAACGTTCGGTTCATAAACATAAGAAAAAATCTTAGTCGCGTGGTCATACGCTTCTAATATGTTATGTACACCTATAGCTAATTCCCAAGTGTCATCAGCTATGAAACTATCTGTACACTCACTATATAGTTGTGTTATTACTGGGCGATAAGCAATCGCCTTTCTTAATAAATCGTTGGTTGAGCCCCAACGTGTAGGAGTATCTAATGACCAATACACTTTTTTAAGTTGGTATTGGTCACATAATTGTTTATATTGTCTTTTTATCTTTCCGATCCTAAGCCATTTCACTATATCCCTAATTGGTTCTAATAAATCACTTAATTGTTTTATGCCTGCTTGGCAAGATAAGTTAATTATATGCGCACAACAACGTATGTGTAATAAGCTACCCCCAAGGATTAAACTAAAAGCAGGTTCGTTAAACAAAAGTTCTATACATTTAATGTTCGCGGTTGCATTATCAGTTGAACAACAAAATATTTTATCTAATAAGTTCCATTCTCTACATATTCTCTACTAATCTATATTTTATGTTTTCACCGGTATGTTTTTCTGGCATTGTCTCAAAAGCAATTATTCTTTTTTGAATAATCCAATTTCGATCTATCCAGTGTGCTGTTACACACATATAAGGTTCTAAATGTGGGGGAGCAGACCAAATGTCAGTTGTTATGCTAACTCTACCATTAAACGATTTAAACATTTCAACTAATTCATAGCGCATTGATTCGTATAATTTAATTGTGCGTCTTTTAAGAGTGCTCTTAGGATTGCTCTATATTGTGGTTGCAAAGTTTTTCTAGTGAGACGCTCGTATGCCCTACTTTCACCGTGGTTAAAAGGCAATTCATCACAAATTACATACCTAGAAAATTCATCAATCATGTCATTACGATTGTATCTAAAAGACATACCTGTGCTGGGAATGTCCCATTGTGTCTGTCGGCTTCCACTTGTGGTCCCGCTCCCGCAAGCTGCATGAGTTTCTTTTGTGATTCCATGCTTTTTTGCCAAATGTTTGTTAAAAGATCCCGTACCACCACCTAACACGTATTCACAAAACACAATAAATAAATGTTTATAAAATATGAATATATAATGTATGAATGTATAATGTATTATGTATGTATAAAAAACTTAAAAAGTATTTACCTCTGGTGAAATTGTATGAAACTAAGGGCTTTACTCCTTGACTTTCACAAATTTGACAAGTGCATAAGAAAATATCTGAATTCTCGGTTGGTTCTTTTGTGAAATACGACCACACATGTGAAACAGCTCTACCACTAGGAGGTGCCATTGCCGGAAAAGGTTGTCTTACTGGTTCGTCTTCATCTAAATAAATAATTTAAAATTATAAAACTATAATTAAATAAATAAATAATTTAAAGTTTAATTAATTTGAAGAATAAAATTATAAAACTAACCGATAGTTTGGAAATTGACTCGTTTACCACGAGCTTGTCTTTGTTGTTGTTGTTCTCCTTGTTCTTCATGTGATCTTGTTGATGACTGTCGAGATATATGTATCCCAATTGGGGTCGTTGGTTCCTCTTCTTCATCAATTTGTATTTTTCTTTCCACTTCTTCTGCATAATTATGTAACTCTGGGTCGTACCCTTCCGGATAATTATGTTCATAATTATAATTACTAATGGAAGGTGTTGTTGATACCGACGGAGTAGAAGTGGCCTTTCTTTTGGAGGAACTGGAACCTCCCAATGATTTTGCCACTTTAGTAACTTTTTTTGTGGCTTTTTTCAAAAATGAAGACATGATTGATAATATTGAAGTAATAATAGAAATATAGAATTAAGAAATAAATAAATAATTAATTATGTAACTAACTAAATTAAGAAATAATTAAAAGACTAATTATGTAATTAAGAGAATAATTGCGTAATTAAAGAATTAAGTAGAGAGAGTAAGTAGAGAGAGTAGGAGAAGAGATGAGTTGTGAATGAAAATGATTGAAAGTGATGAGTATATATAGAGGAGAAGGCAACGGCTAGCTAACGGTAACGTAACGGTCACATTTTGGCGAACCGGTTCCATGGAACCGGTGGGCCGGTTCAACCGGACCGGTCCCGGTTCCGGTTCTGATTCCACGGAACCGTTGAGCCGGTTCAACCGGACCGGTTCTCCCGGACCGGTTCCGGTTCCAACCCGCGGGTTTTTTACCCGGTTCACGACGGTTTTTTCTGGCGATTTCACGGTTCCGGCAACTTTTTTCCGGCGGTTTCACGGTTTCGCGGTTCGGGGCGGTTCGGAACCTGTCGCAAACGGTTCCGGTTCCAAGCGGTTCGGCACCGGTTCGGTTCCGGGTAACCCGCCCCGTGGCCATGCCTATATATATATAAATAAATATTATTATAGTATTTTTTTATTATATAAATATTTAAAGAAAAATAAAAATGAAACCGATGGTCCGACCCGCCCGTCCCGTGAGTTGGAACCGCCGGAACCGCCTCATGAACAGCCAAGGAACCGTTTGGAACCGCCCGGAACCGGAACCGGAACCGTTTGCGACAGGTTCCAAATGGAACCGGAACCGGATGGAACCGGAACGGAACCGGACCAACCCGGACCGTGGCCATGCCTATATATATATATTTTTTGATGGGAGAATTGGTTAAAGCTACACAACCTCATGCAATGAGCTAATGTTCAAATTCCAGTAGCAAACATTTCTCTTGTTTATTTTTATTTCACTTTTTTTTTTTCTCAAAAAGGGTTTTTGAAGTTGCAGTTTTTCAGTATTATTTTATGCTATTGCCAAGAATTTTTCTGATGAATGTTCTTTTTAGTTTGTATTTTTTAATACCACTATGTTGGTGGAATTATAATTAGAAGTTATGATTAGAAATTTAATTTACTAGGTTGGTTATTGTACTAATATATTATTCAACTCTTTATATATAAGCCATTTGTTCATTTTTTATTGTTTACTTTGAAGTGTCTATGCAAAAGGTTTTTGGTTAAAAATGAACAATTAAAATGAAACAAATAGAATATTTATTTTTATTGTCGTATTTTATTGTTTATTTTAAATTTGAATTTTTTCTATATGTGATTTAGTTCCCTAATTTCGTGATTTAATAATATATTTTTTGTGAGAGCTCGAAAATTATAATATCTAGATGCATAAATAATTTGTTTTCTTTATGTTATTTATTTAATCTTGCCATGCATTTATTTCAAATCATTGTCAAACAAAAAAGTCTTGAATAGTAGACAATAGTCTTAATTAAAACAATTTTAGACGATATTGTGAGCCGCTTTTAGAATATGAAAACTCGACTTGGATAATTATTTTAATTATAGTATTGTTAAATATAAATTTTTTATTTACATTAATGAAATCACTTTTTATTTTCTTTGGATCCGCTACAATATTACAAATATTACAAATAATTTAGAACTAAGAAAGTATTTTTTTTTCATTTGTAAATCAATATCATGATCTTCTGCCTTGTAGGTCAAAGGGTCTTATTTAAAGGAAATTATCTCGAGTTTAGGAATTCTAGGTGGTTAGCTAGGGAATTAGTTATGTGTCCCAATAATTTTGTTATGTTTTTTTTTAATTACTGTCTAAGTGTCATTTTAATTCGTCTCACTTATTTTATACTCCCTCCGAATCATTTTAGTTGTTCCATTTTCTTATTTGGCAAAGTTTTTTTAGTTGTTCCATTTCTATTTTTGTCAATCTTTTTTTACCTAAATATCCTTAGTTCACACAAGTAATTACGAATATACCCCCATATACCTTATTTACCTAACTATCCTTCACTACTTACCCTTCACTACTTACCCTTTACTACTTACCCTTTTTAATGGACCTCACATCATCTTTAATAACCGTGCCCAAACAAATGGGACATCTAATTTGATTCGGAGGGAGTATTATTTTTGAACAATAACACTCTATTTTTTTTAATCTCTTTCATACATTATATTTTTTCTTAATTTCATTCCTACAATTAACTCTATCTTTTCATTAATTACAAATATTTATTTTTTTCTTAAAACTCATAATTTTAATTGGAAATTACCCATATCTCTCAAAGATGACATTAATAGGAAACTACCCAAATCTAGGAATCGTAGATACACTACGTGGTAATAAGAGTGTGACAAATCACGTGTAATCTTTAGAGATCTTGCATGTTGGTGATTCCCAGGTAATTAATACTCCCTTCTATCATACTTCCACCAGAGCAAGTGATCCGACCTGAAAAATCGATCCGAAATTGAAAGTAAATCGATCGAAAATATGTTTTTTTTTTAGGTTTATCGAACGACATTACCCAACCTGAAGCTATATCCGAACCGGTTGACAACCGAAAATGGGAAAACTAAACCCGAGCTATAACCGATTTTTCTAACCGACACATAACCGTTAACCGAGATTACCCGAACCTAATAATGACCGACTCGAGTCATGCTCGCGACCGAACTCGATCCTACTAAAATCGACTTAACCCGAACGAAGTTTAGATCGAACTACTGTAAACCTGAACCAATTTTTTACATAGAAGTATGATCGACTCATATTCAATCATCTTATTAGTTATTTTAATAAAGTGATAAATATTTTAATAAAATAAATTATATAAATACATGGTTTCAAATATTTAGAGTTAATAATCAATGGTCAATGTTTATTTAACAACTTTTAATCGAATTAGATGAAAATTGATAGAACTTTATAATTTTAATTTCTCGTCAAACAAGTAAAAGTAACAATGTAGTAATGATCACTAATTGATTTGCATTTTCACTATTTTGCTTTAAGTAATTCGCAATTCGTAGCCGAATTCTACTTGAAAAATACCCGAACCCGATCTGTACTTGGTAAAACCTAACCAATTATTAACCGATGACAACTCGAGACCGATTGAAACTTGACACGAACTTCAACCGACACCGAACTGATGCTAAGCCGATGGCTCGAATAACCGATCTTCAACTGAACCGTGACTAACTGACCCGACCCGAGTGTGACCCGTCGCAACACGCATCCGAAATATAACCGATCCGAAATACAATCGAATCGAATGACACTCGTCCAAAACTGATTCGATCACTCGAATAAACACCTTTACTTCCCACTAACAGTGACACTTTCTCTCCTAAGATATCACGATCAAATGCAGTATTTCAAAACATATGAATTATTAATTTTAAATTTAGTAATTTCCCTTGGTTCGTACACAAAACAAGTGTCAATGTAGAGGTATATTGACTTCGGATCAGGTATTTTATATGGATTTAAAATTGGTTTTGTATCCATGTTATTATGTTAAACCATTTTTAAATTTGGATCTAATTGAATTCGTTCACAAATATAAATGTTCAAGTCTATTTAAAACACCTTTAAGTATTATTTTTTATGTTTTTCATTTGTTTTTGTCATTCATTTTTTGCGCAGATCCCAATATAAATTTAAAATTCAAATTATTTTAATTATGAGTTTATAAAAATCTAAAAAGTTGATATTTAGAAAATATATATTGAGACGAATCTATCAAAATTTCATATGAATATTTTAGTTGTTCATATGGAATCTTATCATTCACTTTTTGCGCAGATCCCAATGCAAACTTAAAATTAAAATTATTTTAATTGTGAGTTTTTATCTAAAAAGTTGATATTTAAAAAATATATATTGAGATGAATCTATTAAGATTCCATATGAATATATTTTTCTATATAGATCGATCAGTATTCATAGTTAAAGTTTCACATTAAAATTCGTAAATTATAATTAAGAAGAATATATGAAAACAGATGGAATATTAAATATATGGAAGTGATATTTACAGTCCTAAGGGCTATACATAAAAATTAACAAATTTTCTTTGTTATTAATAATTTGAACTTTTCAAGAGAATCTAATGTAAAAATTGAAAAGTAATTAATATTTAATATAATTATTTTAACTTTCCAAGACACAATAAATGATAAACTAATTAATTATAATTAAATTTTTATGTTTCCAAAGCAAAAACAATATTAAATTACATAAATATAATACAAGATTCCTTTTTTATACGGCCCTTAGGGCTGTATATATTATTTTCCATAATTTCTTCTTAGGACCTACGTTGGAGACTTTAAGCTTTATTAATGTCCGCTCAAAAATAATTCATCTATTCCAAATTAGTTGTAATATTTGTTTTTGGCTTTGCTTACAAATTAGTTTTAATTTGTATTTTGTTGTTAATGTATAATTTTTTTTAAGAGTTCTTAATGTATAAATTAAACTTAATCAATTAATGGAATTTACGTGTATTTGATTATTTTTAATGCAAAATTATTTATACAGAACTAGTATACTCTCTATATTTCTCTATATCTACTACTCTGCTACTCACTTTGTTTTATTTCAAATGTTATATTTTCTTTTTTCACGTTTACTGATGCACTATCATCTTTAATTGAATATAATAAAAAATTATAAAAAAAAAATTAGAAGTAGATATTAATACATCTTTTGTTCAAATAAATAACACAATATCTGATTTAACTATATTTTAACTTATAGACATATTAAATATAAATTACAAATTAAGAGTAATTAATAAATACTCCCTTCGGTTCTTTTCAAACGTTCCATTTACTTTTTGAATACTATTTATCAACCACTGTTAATTTGTAATTTATTTTTAATTTATAAATTACAACATAATCAAATAAAATCTTGTTCGATTTATCTCAACATAAGGTATATTAATATCTATTTTTTATAATTTTTAATTATACATAATTAAAAATATTAATGATTAAATTAGTGCATTTAGCAAAAGTATAAAAAGCAAATAAGACATTTAAAATTAAATAAATTTGAAACAAAATGGAGAGACCGTAATAAAAAAAACACAAAGAAGAAAACGACTAGACGTGGTTGGCGTTAGATGAGCATTCATTTGTACTTTCATTATTTGGATAAGTATAAATGGGAAAAGGTTAGAAATTACCTAATAATTTTTTTTCTCCAAAAAGTACCTAAAAAAAAGTTTTGTCAAAAAATATCTAATAAAATTTTTCAAAAAGTACCAATTAACGTTTTCCTTCGGTTGACCGTCAAATATAACGATTGACTGGTTAAAATCGAAAATTCTTCTTCCTCGTCCTCAATTTCTTTTCCAATTCAATTTCCTCACTATCTTCTTCCTCTACTTTTTACTCAAAATCGAAATTAAATTGGAAAAGAAATTGAAAATTTGGAAGAAGAATTTTTGATTTTGACCAATCAATCTTTATATTTGACGGTCAACTAAAGGAAAACGTTACTTGGTACTCTTTGAAAAACAAAAAAAATTTTATTAGTTCTTTTTTAGCAAAACACATTTTATTAGCTATTTTTTAAAAAAAAAAAATTATACGTACTTTTTGACAATTTAATAATTTGTCATACAGGCAAGTTCTTTGCAGAGAAATAAAAGGCCAATAAAAGACCATATTAAATACTTCCTTCTCCTCCACGTTCCATTATACTTATTATATTTGAATTTTTATACACTTTAATTTATTATTTTATTTATTTATATATTAAATTATATATATTGAAATATTATAAAAATTTAATATTATAAAAATATGTGATTAAACTATATAAATAAAATTTTACTTGTTTTCTCATTGTTAAAATATTCATGTTCAATAAAAAGAAAAATAATAACTTGGTGAGTTCATAAAAGTTGGTATTCTCAATCAAGAACAATAATTATGATTTTGGTGAGCTACAATAAATTTGACGTTCTCAATCAAGTACAAGACTTTAATGTTTGACGGGGTTTGTAAAGAATGACGTTTTGCTGAAACAAAAATTATAATTAGTTATTTTCAATATATTGTACTTCTATGATATAGTTCAGAATCATTTATAAATTATAATGACAATGTTAAATTATTTCTCACTCTTATTCATTATTATTGTCTCATTCACTTTTTAAATACTGTATGTGTTGAAATATGACCCTTAGTCTCAAGATCCCGAATGAGGAGAGACCCCAATCACCATCATAAACGTAGGACAGGACAAAGCAACCAGGACTCTTTCAGAGGTCCAGGCTCCCTGAGAGGATGACTTAGCTCCCTAGAAGACTAAACCTACTCCTCAGCTAAGATTCAAGATTACAGGACTCACAGAAGCAGCAGGGTCATATCAAAAGGACCATGGCAGAGAATGAAGAACATGAATACCTGCAGGATGATTGATCCTGCAGAATGACGACAACGGAAACGATGACGTGGCAGGAAGCAACTGCAGCTATACTCAGAAAAGCTATCAATACTTATATAAGGGAAGACACCACACCTACGTCGTGCCCTACCCATGTAAGTGTACTAAAAGACAAAGAGTGGGGACCATAGTGTAAGGATAAGCAAATCACCAAACGCCACGTAGGCTTACAAAATATTCTATTTCTCTCTCCACTGATCCCGAGAAAGATTCTATTTAAGGTAAAAGCTTAAACTGCCATTAGGGTTTTGGGAACGTCTCCTAAGGCCCACTACTATAAATATACAGTGTCATGCATCACCAAGGGTAGCGTAAATTTTACACCGAAACCCAAGCATTATTCTCTCGTACAAAAATAGTTCTAAATCCTTATAAACTTTATCAGCAATTATCTCAAAACCCTTACCGACTTATTCATCAGTGGAGGAACTTCGGAGGACCCCTCTCCGGCCCTCGTTTGCTACCTTGTGCAGGAAAACATGGTGAAACAATCGAAAAAGCAACTCAGACCTCCCCAGTAATTCATATACACTGTGAACCTTAAAAGACATTCTCTTCATCTTTGTTGAGAGTGTTGATTGTTCTCTCCACAACCGGAACAAATACTATTCATCGATTACTTTTGATATGTGTTTATTCTTAATTATAAATTAAAACATACTCAAGTGGGATCTTATTGATTCATCTGAATGCATATTTTATTAATATCAACTTTTTATATTTTTTTAATCAAGCATAATTAAAGATAATTATGATTAAAATTGTGAATTAAATAGAGTGCACAAAGTAAATATGACACTAATAGCAAATAAAAGAGAACATTAATTATAGTCCTAATGTTTATACTTCCTCCGTCTTAGAATATATGTTATATTACGGTTATTGACACTATTTTTTTTCAAGTTTACTTTATATATTGCGGCTAATGTTTAACTATAAATATAATCAAGTGAGATTTTGTTTCAATCGTTTCATCACATACTTTCATGATATTGATTTTTTATAATTTTTAGATGTACATAGTTTAATATATAAATGATCAAAATGATACATTAAACAAATGATACATAGTTTAGAAACATGTGTCCTTAAACAAATAACGCCTTTATCTAACTTACTGACCCTCTTTTCCTTGTAAGAGCATCCTTACTCATGACCCAAAAAAGGTCATCTTACTATTTCACAATTTTTCTCTCTCCTAAAATTTCATCTTTCAACCTAATTTTATTAACAATGACCTCTTTTAAAAGCTCATCATCCTCTCTTTCTTACTTTTTTTCTACCCCACCATAATTTCTCTCCCTTAATTTATCTAACATTTATCTTTATTTTTTTATAATAATATTTTTATTTACAAAGTTAATATAATTTTTTATTTGATTAAAATAGATCTACTATTTTATAATTAAAAAAAAAAATATTCTTTTAATAAAAATAATATTTTTTAATAAATATAAATATAAATATAATTTTTAATAAATATTTTTTAATATTTAAGAAAAATTTGTTAACTTCAAATAAATATTACAATGCACATACATAAAATAAATACACAAATTAAAAAACTGAAATTTTAAATGATACATTAATTGCGGTTCTCTTCAAACTTTTGCCAGATATTTTCAACCAAGTCATCTTTTAAGGATAAATGTGTTTGTCGATCTTCAACATCATCCTTATTTGCCAAGTATCGATTGATATTAACAATTCTATCTGTGTAATACTCAAAGTCATCATTTAATCCACTTGTACCTTCTGATTGACCTTTTGGGCGATCTCCTATGAACTCTCTACCATCAGCATAGTGTGTATATGTATCTCTTTCATCTTCCACTATCATATTATGCATAATTATACAAGAAGTAATTATATCAGAGAGTCGTTCTTCATCCCAAGCAAGTGAGGGCTTTCTAATTATTGCAAATCGAGTTTGCAACACCCCAAATGCTCGCTCCACATCCTTTCTTGCTGCTTCTTGATGTTGGGCAAATAACCTTGCTTTTGCTGTTTGCGGTTCAGTAATAGACTGAATAAAAGTAGCCCATTTAGGATAAATGCCATCAGTGAGATAATAAGCTATGCCGTATTGATTTCCATTCACCGTGAATTTGACAGGTGGTGCCCTTCCTTCAAACAAATCAACTAAAAGAGGTGATCGATATAGCACGTTGAGATCATTATATGAACCTGGCATCCCAAAAAAGGCATGCCATATCCATAGGTCATGATCGGCGACAGCTTCAAGAATTAATGTTGCAACACCAGCTCGGCCTTGATATTGCCCTTTCCATGTTGCTGGGCAATTCTTCCACTCCCAATGCATGCAATCAACACTACCAATCATGCCAGGGAATCCTCGTTCTTCACTAAAGGCTAATAATCTCGTCAAATCTTGTGGTGTTGGTTTTCTCAAATAATGTTGCCCAAATTGGTTGATTATTCCCTTTGTGAAATGAGTGAGTGCTTTTCGTGCTATGCTTTCGCTAATTCGGAGGTACTCATCAACTTGATCAGCAGCCACCCCGTATGCTAGCATACGAAGAGCTGCAGTACACTTTTGTAAAGCACTTAGACCTTTTCTACCAGTTGCATCAATGTTGGTAGTGTACCATGGATCGTTGTTGGAGACAGCTTCCATTATCCGTAAAAATACATGTTTCCTCATCCTAAATCTACGTTGAAACAATCGAGAAGAATATGTAGGATTTTCAGCAAAATAATCATTAAATAGTTGGGAATGACCTTTTGAATGGTCTCTTTGAATTCGACATTTTTTTTTGTTCTCACCCTTGGTTGTAATGTTGAAACAATGGGAGGAATTGCGTATTGAAAGGCATAATCAACCATATTATGTATTAGCTTATTCTCTTCGTCAGAAGATGAAGAACTTGAAGTGGATGAGGCAAAATTGAACTTAGAAAAGCTCATTTTGAAGTTATACATCCAATTGAATTTGGATGTGCACATATATAATATTATGCATGCCGAAAGGTGATGGAAAGGAAAAGACTAATGCATGCCAAAAGGTGATGGAAATGAGAAGACTAATGCATGCCAAAAGGTGATGGAAAGGAAAAGACTAATGCATGCTAAAAGGTGATAGAAATGAGAAGACTAATGCATGAAAACCTTACATAATTAAAACATCTTTTTAAGACATTACATAATTAAAACATCATTTTTAAACATTACATAATTAAACCATCATTAAAAACAATACATAATTAAAACATAATTAAGACATTACATAATTAAAATATCTACTGACGATTGTAATTCTGAAGGTATTGTCCTAGTTGAACCATCATATCAGCTTCCCATGGCTGAAGATTTTCCTTTTTGCTTAATGATTCATAGATCTCCCAATTCATTTGATATTCTTCCAGTTGAAGTTGTTTTTGTTTTCGGGCTTCTTTTTGTTTTTGAAGTTCTGTCTTCTCTTTCATTATTTATGAATTAAGTCGAAGACTCTCTCCAAATGCACTCAAAGCTTGAATTGATTGATCTGCAACCATCTTCCCAGTCATGCGAGCCTTAGCCTTCTTCACACCCTCGGGGCGAGTGGATGATCCTCCTTGAGGTTCACTTGTTGGAGTTTCAGAATCTTCTTCCGTCCTTGATCTTTTCCCACTACTTTTACTACTAACATCACCAGTTGGTTGTTAATCCAATTGTTTTTTTGATTAGTTTTTACCACTTGCTTCCACTTGTTATACTTTGTTAAAATTTTCCATTGCTCAATCAAGTTAAAGTTACCGTGTTTTCTTTGATGGATTAAATGCGCTTCTTTAAGCACATCTTCGTTTGTCGTGCCACTCTTTTTCCTCCTAAGAGCCTCATCATAACTTCCAGACCACTTCAAACATGCTAGAGCAACTCTACCCCAACGACATTTAAGCATGTCGGCGGTTCTTCGTGGGATTAGATGGGGTCGTTCCATCCTCGCTGCTTCATAAGCTTCCTTAACTTTCTGCCACCTCACTCTGATCTTTTGGTTGGTGCTCACAATTGGATCTGTACTTGTGTTCATGACTGAACATATGAGAGCAATATCTTCAATCAAATCCCAACTTTTCTTTGAAGGTATAGGGGCTTCATCATTATTATTAGGTAGCTGTTGAGATGGTTGAACCAATTGAGTGAAGCTCGGCGGTGAACCAAATTGTGAAACTAGATCTTGAAATGATGGTTGGGTGTAAAGACTAGCATCAACATGATGAACAGAATTTCCTCCATCTTCACCATATTGATCATCTTGATCATTTCCTTCATTTTCATCATCATCATCATCATCATCATCATCGTCATCATACTCCATCTCATTTTCGTCTAAACTTTCACCCCTTATTGGAGTTGAATAGATATCAATATTAGAGTTGACATTGTGAGATTGATGATGGTGGTGAAACATAGTTTGAGAATTTTGGGTATTTTGAGGAACATAATAAGATGAATTTGGGATATTTTGAGGAATATAGTAAGAAAAATTTGGAGTATTTTGAGAAAATGGAGGATTGAACGGAGGATTTTGATACTGAATTTGAGCACTTTGATTGTAAGAAGATTTTTTTCTTGGTTTTTTTTTACATGGATTTCTTCCATAATTTGGGTTATTTGAATCCATATTTTTTTTGGGATTTTTGAAATGATTACTTTGGTATTTTTTTTAACCAAAAAAAGTAGGAAAATAAGAACAAAATATGTAAAAATAAAATTATGTCAAAAAATATCAATATGGGTCTCATTTTATAGATCTCGAAAAAATATGACTCTTGGTATAATTTTTTTTTTAAAAAAATTATTTTAATACGAAAATAGCCGTTAAAGGATAAAACGGGTAGTTTTTCTCACCCAATCAGAACGCGCCACGTGGCCTGCAGCTGCACGCGTGTCAGAGGCATGCAGGGGGCAGGCTGTTAATTTTCAAGGCCCAATTAGAACGCGCCACGTGGCAAAAATTTTTGAAAAAAAATAGGGTGACCGTTCACCATAACGGGTCACCCCAAGACCATTTTACCCAATCTTTTCCCTAACCAACCTAATATTAGATCACCATTATTATTATTTTCCTTATAGTTTGGTCATGTGACCTTGAATTAGATTACCAATAATAATGCTCTAAAGACATGTAGGAATGAGTAATGTTTTATTTTAAACATTTAGATATTACTTCTCCCTTTATTAAAGAAAATCTCATTTATCAATTTAAGTATCTTATTTGTTTTTAATATTTTAATAATATTAATAAGTATCTCATTTAGATATTTCTATTTTAGAAATTTTATAAATTTTGTTCGTTATAATATTTTATATTATCTATGGTTTTTATATATTTTTCACTATTTTCAATTTAATATTTTTATATTTCTTATGTTTTTCCCTTATTTCCGACTAACTTTATAAAAAATATTTTTTATATTATTTGTGCTCCCAATGTTTTTTCTAGTAACTTTTTAAAGTTTTATTTTTATTTTTATGAAACCAAGTTTTTCTCCATCAAATTTATTATTAAATAAAATAATATTACCTTTATCAAATATATTCTATTTTCTTAATTCCCATGAAACAATTCCCTGTGGGAACTTCATTAAAGAACGGACGGGGCATTGTTTATTGAGTCTACAAATTTCAAATTAACTTTATTTAAAAATTATAACTTTAATTATTATGGTTCTTATATTTTTTCACTAACTTTATTTTAATAATATTAATACTTATGTTTACTATTTTTCTCCATTAAATTATTATTCAATAAAATTACTCCATATATCTATCTATCATTTAAAATATTCGATATATCTTCACTTTTTGTGAACATTTCTTATTGTAACAATTTTAATAAATATGAAGAATAAAAGAGAGTATGTTTAATTTAATTCAGTTACTTCCTTCATTCCTTTTTAGTGTATTTTTCTTTTTGCACGCATTTTAAAGAAAATTTTAAGCCTCTATATATCATTAAGTATGCATCATAAAAAATTATAAAAATTATATATATTAAAAAGCACTATATCAAGACAAATATCTAACAAGGCTCCACATAAATATATTTACCTCCAATATATACTTCAAAAATTTAGTTTAAAGTTCTTTCTCGTAAAATGAAAAAACTGAAAATGAAGAAACAAAAAAGAATAAAGGAATATATATATATATATATATATATATATATATATATATATATATATATATATATATATATATATATATATATATATATATATATATATATATATATATATATATATATATATATATATATATATATATATATATATATATATATATATATATATATATATATATATATATATATATATATATACATATTTTTTTTTTTTGAAAGTTAGGGAGATATATTATAGATAAGAGAAAACACTGACACCACAGAAGCCCCAGGACCGCCGGCATAAAAAACCCCGTGGGGAAAAGCCATTGAGCAAGGGGGAGCAGAGTCAGGCCACCCAAAACAGCATAGGGGTGGGCTATGCAACACCAATAACTTGACCTTGCCTTTCATAAGACAGAAGGAACCAGTGCATGCCCTGAGCGTTTTCACCTTACGCACCAATAGAAACGCCGACATAGGAAACAAGAAAAAACAACACATAATCGTTTGAGAATCCTATTCAACACAGCAACATGAAAGCAAAAAAAAAACACCAAATATGTAAAAACAGAAAAACAACATCAGCATCATCATGTGTGTTTTGTCTCCAGCAGCTGGATATGTCTTTTCACCTTTGAAGGAGCTCCTTGTTCCACACCAGGGGGGAGAGACCGACATATCCCAGCAATTCCTTTGCCCACACACCAATTCTTATTTTCAAAGAGTAGCTAGCTTTTCCCTTGGTCGGGGGAAACCATTTCAAACTTAACTCTAAGTTCTTAGCTTTCTTGTGTGGATTCACTCAAATTCCTATTCTCCAAATTACAAGAGTTTACTCAAACTCTCTACACTTGTCTCGAAGTACAAACTCATCGTTGGATGAGCTTAAAACTCTATGTATAAGTAAACTTTAGATTATATTAATATACTTATGAAACGGAACATACCATTACATGAGAGGAACTTTAGGAATAGACTTCAAATATGTATTTAGGATATTACGTGAAACTCAATATTTATGAAACCCATCCTTTAATGAAGTAAACACTCTTGAGGAGTGAAAACCCAATGGTGGAGTTGTGGAGACTCACTTTCTAATTGAGTAAAGGAAGTCTTTATATAAGAATGAGAAAAGCTATTTTCGGCTAGTTAACTTCCCACTACTTCCCATTTGTTATATAACTTCCATGAATCTTATATTTAGGAAAGTCAAAATATAATGTCGGTTAATTAATTGCCCTTAACACCCATCTTCCTAAATTTAAGGGTGGTGTTTATGACATTTACTTTTCCAATAATTGCTTTTTAATTTACGTAAAACATAATTTTGTTTTATAAGAAATCTTTTCACCGTAAAATATAATTTTTTTATATAAATTCTTTTCAAATAATCCCATAAAAATATTCAATAAAATCATATTTGAAAAGATATATTTTTTCTTATAAAACAATTAGATAAAATAGCAATTAAAAGGATGAGATATTTTCTCCTAAAAAATAGCAAATTAAAATTAAAATATCTCCATTAAACAAGTCACACGCGTTTTCTCTAGTGGAGTAAAACTCTCCTATTTTCATTCCACTGTTTAAGGAATTATTTTACTAAAGGAGTTGGTTATTTCAAACAAAAACCTCTTAGTAAAACATGGAGTAAAAATCTCTTATCTTCACTCCACTTTTTAAAGGACGGTTTTTCTAAAGGATTTGATTATTGCAAATAAAAAACCTCTTAATAAAACGTGGCCTTTTTATAGCAAATTTTATCTTTTTAACTCCTTATTTTAAAAAAATAATTTTAATAATAAATAAATTATTAAATTACCGATTTTTATCATTTTATATTTTATTGTGTTTTACACAGATTCGTTAGTCATATATTCATTAGGGTGTTCCTAAACTGACTTATACTCGTTCTGTTAGGGAGAGTGACCTGTTCCTAAATTAACTCATTCCTAAATTGACTTGTTTCGAACAGACTCTTGTTCCTTCACGTATATTAACATATTTTATATTTCATCATACTTACATGAAGCCAAGTACACTCATACTTGAATCTTCATGTCTCTGGTGATTGGCTTCGACTCCGAAGTTTCTATATTATTAATTTTATTTATATTATTGTTATTATTATTATTATTGTTGTTGTTGTTGTTGTTGTTGTTGTTGTTATTGTTGTTATTGTTATTGTTATTGTTATTGTTATTGTTATTGTTATTGTTATTATTATTATTATTATTATTATTATTATTATTATTGTGATTGTTGTTATTATTATTATTATTATTATTATTATTATTATTATTATTATTATTATTATTATAAATAACAAATTTTAAGGGGATGGCAAAGTTGTAAATATTTTAAATTCAGGGGCAAATTCGTAATTTTATTTGGAGGGGGTGGCGATAAAAAGAAAAGGGTGACGATGTTTAAGGATTGAGTTTTTTTTTTTTTTTTCATCTAAGCCATAATTATCATTTACCCAATGTTTCCAAGATGACAACATGTCAACTCTTATCCAAAAATGGACTACATGATCGATATATTTTTGCATCTTAGTAAATTTAATAAATCCATAAATTCATAAATTCAGAGTTAATATTAGTTAAAACTTTTTACATATCACAAAAATCTGAATATTATCAACTTAATATAAACGATAAAGTATATTATATAAAATTAAAAATTTAAGGAAAAATTACCTATAATAATCCAATCTTTTCATGATTTTCCTACAATAATTCCACCTATTGATTAACCATGAATAATCCAAACTTTAAGGTGTATTTTCCTAAAGTAAATTTGGCGGATGACTTGCAATAGCAAGTTTTATTTTTTTTAATAAATTAAAATAAAATATCAATAAATATAAACAAAATATAAAATAAATTCTAATTTCTTTTGTCTTCCAAATTTTTTATGTAAATTTTCCAAATTTGTTTTTAATTTTACATTAATTTTCAACTTACTTTTTTGGTAAATTACCAACTATCACTAGTGGAAAAAAACGTATCTGCTGCTTGTCATTCGCTGCGGTTTTCATTAGATGCAGCAATAAATAGCAAAAAAAAAAAGGAAAAAAAAATATACTACAAATGCTGCGGTTTTCTGTAGCCCGCAGCATATAATCAAACAAATGCTGCGGTTTTTCTTTGCCCGGAGCATATATGGTCACAAATGCTGCGATTTTTTTCAGCCCGCAGCAAATAACCTATAGCATTTTACTACTGAAAAATTTAAAACCCGCGTTTCAACGTTTATTTTGCTCAAAACCCTCATATACTGTTGTATTCTCCTTAAACCCACGACATTTGCTGTTCAATCTGTTCTTCGTGCTTGTTCTTCCGGCTTGTTCTTCCTGGTTCTTGTCTTCAATCTCTTCAAGTTGTTCTGTGTTCTTCGTGTTCTTCGTCATTTTGCTTAAACTCACTGTTACTACATTTGCTTCTTCCTGCTTCTTCTTCCTCATAAACCCACAACATAAGCTTTCTTCATTTGCTCTCTTCTTTATTTGCTCATAAACTCACGACATAATTAAGCACGACATTTGAAGGCCACGAATTTGCTTCCTCATATACTCTGTTCTTCATAAACCCACGAATTTCTTATTTAAGCTTTCAAAACCCACGAATTTTTCTTCATATACCCACGAATCTTCTCTCTTCAAGGTAATTTTCACGAATTGACGTTGTTTTTTGATGTTTATTTTTATTTATATTTGCAAAAAATGGTTATGTGTAGTAATTTTGTTTTTCTTATTTCATTGTAGATGACATTGTGATTGTTCTTCATCTACACACACAAGGTAATTTCTAGTAATGCTAATTTTTATTGTTTTTCATATTTGTAGGGTTTTGGGAGTTTGACATTATTATTTATATTTTGTATAATGAGTTTGATATTTTTCAAAGTTATGTTATTAATTTGTTAATTATTTTGATTTATGTGTATTTTGTTAAAAATGTGGTTTGTTGTTGTACATATGTTTTTAATTTTTAGAATTAGAATATACATATTTTTAGGGTTAAATGATTTTAACTTATTATTTATATTTTGAATATGATTTTATTTATAATGTAGTGATTATATTGAAGTATGAAGTATAGAATATATGTTTGGTTATATAGAATTAGAATATGAAGTATGAAAGATGAAGCATACAATGTTAGTTATTCTCAGTGATTTTATTTTAGAACACAATGTAGTGCTTATATTTTTAGGGTTAAATTGTTTGGTATAAATAAGTATCTATGTGTATTAATTTTGTTTGGATCCTAACGCTTCGGTCGAGCCAACACCCGAGCCCATTACGCCCGTAGCACCCCAGCCCATTACTACCCTTGAAGGGCAAAATCCCACACCGGAGACAATGAACTCCGTTGCTCACAATCCGGAGCCAACTTCCGAGCCAGTGGTACAGGTAGATAGTTTTTAAATATATAAGCACTTATTAATTTAAATTGCAACGTGTTTTGCTGCCTCCTTGTTCTCTTTTGCTGCCTTAGTTAGGTGTTGCTAGTGATAGCGACTTAATTGAGGTTGCATATTGTGTGGCACAACCAACCAAAGAGGGCCAAACAGTGCATTCGATGCCTGTTACAAGTGGCCACATAAGTGTGACCGTGGAAACTATTCTAAAGGGGTTTGAAGATTTCTCACTCCCGGTTCCAATGCTAGAATGGAGTCTTGAGAAACTATCAGACGCCCTAGGTAGTGTCGTCACATGGCCATGTGCTTGGGTCCGATTCACTACCATGGTAATAATCATTTGTATGCTTACACTAATTTAATTGTATAAATTGAAATAGCAAAAGAGTCCAAAGGGCTTTAGGAGAGAGATCGGTTCCTCAACAAAGGTGTCGACTGCGTCAAAGTCGATGGCAATCACTCGAATTTTGAATGATGCGGAGCTAAAAGATCTCTCTCAAGATTGCAAATGGCTGCACACATGTGCATCTCGCCTTCGTGACGAAGACCCAATCGTTCTAACCCTGCAGAAGCCTGCTTTGTTGAGAGCCCATTTTAATTATTGGTCCTAGTGACATTGGGCAATTTTTGAGAGGATAAATGTTGAATGTAGCTCTTATCCATGTCTACATGAGGTGATGTTCATTATCTTACAATTTAGGCATTATTGTTTAATTGTATTAACAACTGAATTACTGACAAAATTTTCTTATTCGTGAGTTTAGTGTGGCGTACGAGGAGCTAAATTCTAGCGAACCTCCAATAAAAATTGAATGGTTTTGTCTTGAGTCGATTTCCGGCACTAAAAGCGTAAATGATCCAGATAACGTCAAAGCATACATTGAGACTGCTTTGATTAATTCCCTTGCATCTAAACACACGCTCATTCTGGCTCCATATGTGGAAGAGTAAGTTTTATTTTTGAAATTGAGCTTATCTTTTGATTTTTAAGTTCACATAATCTCGAATTTGTTGATTTTAAATTTGCGTTTTTAGTTTGCATTGGATACTTTTGGTCTTATGTCCTTTAACGAACACTGTGCACATCTTTGAGTCATTACAAAAACCTCAAAGCCCGTCTCGCAACACAAAATTCAAAGCCTTGTTGAATGCGTATGCAATTTTATAAATTTTACCAAATTTCATTTAATTAAGTGTTATATATATATATATATATATATATATATATATATATATATATATATATATATATATATATATATATATATATATATACATATATATATATATATATATATATATATATATATACATATATATATATATATATACATATATATATATATATATACATATATATATATATATATATACATATATATATATATATGTTATATATGTATATATATATATATATATATATATATATATATATATATATATATATATATATATATATATATATATATATATATATATATATATGTATATATATATATATATATATATATATATATCTATATATATATATATATATATATATATATATATATATATATATATATATATATATATATATATATATGTATATATATATGTATATATGTATATATATATATATATATATGTATATATATATATATATATGTATATATATATATATATATATATATGTATATATATATATATATATATGTATATATATATATATATATATAGTATATATATATATACATACATATGTATACATATATATATATATATATATATATATATATATATATATATATATATATATATATGTATATATATAAATAATATATATATATATATATATATATATATATATATATATATATATATATATATATATATATATATATATATATATATATATATATATATATATATATATATATATATATATATATATATATATATATATATATATATATATATATATATATATATATATATATATATATATATATATATATATATATATATATATATATATATATATATATATATATATATATATATATATATATATATATATATATATATATATATATATATATATATATATATATATATATATATATATATATATATATATATATATATATATATATATATATATATATATATATATATAGTTATGCTTTTCCCATGCGTTTAAGCACAATGAAGAAAGTGTGTGGAGAAATGGGATCTATATCCAGAGCCACATTTCCGAAATGGACAGCATTAAAGGTGCACAACACTATTCGATTTTATGGGTTTTTAAGCTTTTTTTGGACTTTCGCGTATAAAGTAGCTCAAACTTGGTTTGTTTTGCATGAAACTTGGCACACAACACTATTTGGTATATATTATTGTGTTGAAGTGTTTAGAATTGAAAATAATAGTCATATTCTAGAAATTACGTGCTAAGTTGCGATTTTATGGGTTTTTAAGCGTTTTCTGGACTTTCGCGCATAAAGTAGCTCAAATTTGGTTTGTTTTGCACGAAACTTGGCACACAACACTATTTGGTATATATTATTGTGTTGAAGTGTTTAGAATTGAAAATATTAGTCATATGTTAGAAATTACGTGCTAAGTTGCGATTTTATGGGTTTTTAAGCTTTTTTTGGACTTTCGCGCATAAAGTAGCTCAAACTTGGTTTGTTTTGCACGAAACTTGGCACACAACACTATTTGGTATATATTATTGTGTTGAAGTGTTTAGAATTGAAAATATTAGTCATATGTTAGAAATTACGTGCTAAGTTGCGATTTTATGGGTTTTTAAGCTTTTTTTGGACTTTCGCGCATAAAGTAGCTCAAACTTGGTTTGTTTTGCACGAAACTTGGCACACAACACTATTTGGTATATATTATTGTGTTGAAGTGGTTAGAATTGAAAATAATAGTCATATGCTAGAAATTACGTGCTAAGTTACGATTTTATGGGTTTTTAAGCTTTTTTTGGACTTTCGCGCATAAAGTAGCTCAAACTTGGTCTGTTTTGCACGAAACTTGGCACACAACTCTATTTGGTATATATTATTGTGTTGAAGTTTTTAGAATTGAAAATGATAGTCATATACTAGAAATTACGTGCTAAGTTGCGATTTTATGGGTTTATGCTTTTTTGGCATTAACATTTATTTTCTCTTAGTGCTTTCAACAAGCTGATAATATCGTTGATTGCGGCTACTATACTCTCAAATACATGGACAATATCTTACAATCCGTGAAGGAGGTTGGAGTTGAAAACATTGACACCTTAAGTATTTGTTACGTTCTTAAATTATAATATTATATATTTACTATTGGTAAAATCTAATAATATTTATGTATCATTTAATTTAATATTATATTATAGGTTTTATATGACATTGCAAGGGGAACACGCCCTTTGAGAGATGGAGAAATGCGCCAATTGAAATACAAGATTGCCGCGTATCTTGCTAATTTTTGTTCTTGGTAAATAATGTAATTAGTTTAGATTTAGGACTTTAATTTGTATATGTACATATTATTATATATACGATTGAGAGTTTACAAAGAAATTATTGGTGATAATTGGTGATTATCATTGGATTATTGGATTAATCATTGTTTACATTGTATATTATTGGATTATTTATTAGTATTAAACGAAAAAAGCAAAAAAAAAAATAATATATATGCTGCGGGCCTCCATAAAACCGCAACATATAGTACAAAACTATATGCTGCGGTTTTGTGGAGGCCCGCAGCATATAGTCTTGCACTATATGCTGCGGTTTTAGGGAGTCCCGCAGCATATGGTTGACTTTTCTACTGCGGTATAAAACCGTAGCATTTATAATAGGCCATCTGCTGCTATCACTAATGCTTGGGGCCAAAACCGCAGCATATTATCGCCAAAAAACCGCAGCAAATGAGGTTTTTTCCACTAGTGTAGTGATGGTTTCAGTCCTTATCGTCTAATGAACATAACCTATAGTACATGACCAATAATTTTAATTCCTTATAAGCTACCTCCATGGTCGTGTATGAAGCCATCTTCATTTATTTTGTCGATGATCATTCCCGGCAAGCTAGGAAGGGACAGGGAATAATATTGACATTTATATGCGTCCTTTGATACATGAGTTGAAATTATTGTGGAAAGGTGTCAATGCTTTTGATTCGTACGCTAATGTGAATTTAAAACTTCAAGCAGCTTTAATGTGGACAATTAACGATTTTTCAGCTTATGCCATGTTATCAGCATGGAGTACTAAGGGTTATAATGCTTGTCCTGAGTGTAATTACTCAAATCCCTTTACACGAGTCGGAAATAAGATATGTTACATAGAACATTGTAAATGGTTACCTAGGGATCATCCTTTTAGATTTCAAACTAGTTTGTTTGATGGGACTAAAGAACATGGTAGTGCTCCTTCACCTATGGCTGGCTCTGACGTTTTAAGAGAGCAACAAACTTTAGAGTATGACTATGGGAAAATTCAAAAGTCATTTAAAAGACGAAAACAACAGTCTATAATTGATAATGATGTCAATGCTCCTAAGATTCTTTGGACAAAGACGAGTATATTTTTTGACCTTCCTTATTAGGAGCATAATACTCTTCGTCATAACTTAGATGTCATGCCTATAGAGAAAAATGTGTGGGATAATCTTCTGGAACTTTGATGAATATCGATGGAAAAAGTAGAGATGATGAATTTGCTCGCATCTTTTTTAAAAATACAAACGTGAAGCCATATTTATGGCTGCAACGTCATAGTGACAATGAATTCATCATGCCACTCGCTCCATATTGTATGAATAGGGTAGGCAAAGAGTCATTTCTACATGTTTTGGCAAATATTAGATTTCCTTATGGATATGGGTCAAATCTTTCAAGATGTGTGAACTTGAAAAACAAGAAGCTTATGAATCTTAAGAGTCATGACAACCACATATTAATGCAAGATATCCTTCCAATAGCATTGAAATCATCTGAAGCCTTCACAGTTATTGATCTTGTTGATGATCTAACATCATTTTTTAAGTCTCTTTGTGCCAAAGAAATCGATCCAAATTACCTTGATGCTTTACAATCCAAGATAATAGAAGTCTTTTGTCGAATGGAGATTGAATTCCTTCCTCCATTTTTCACTATCATGGTTCATTTGTTACTTCAACCATATGAAAGGTAAGTAGTTATCTTAGGTATCATATTATTGAACCTATTTGAACTACTTTGAATTATTATAACACATATATTACTTTTAATTAATCGCAGAGAATTCTTATCTCAGAAGCAAAGGGTAAATGATAGAATTACTATTAGTAATGATTTGGTGATTAAATGGAAGTTGGAGGAATTTCCAGATTGGTTAAAGTTACAGGTTACCGATTAACAAATTTTGATCAACTAAATTTGAATGATTATACTTTTTATTGATTCATCCACTTAAACAATATATTTTACTTAGGTACCTAATATTGATGAGGCCGATCCCGAAAAAAGATTGTTGATAGCATTGGCTTGTGGTCCAAGTTCATATGCTAAAAGAATGAAGGGTTATACGATCAATAGTTTCAAGTTCAAGACATTTGCTAGTGAAAGAACTCGTAAAACTCAAAATAGTGGAGTAATAGTAGCAGCCGATGGAATTAAGTACTATGGATGATTAACAGATATACTTGAAGTTGACTACCTTGGATCCTATAAAGTCGTGGTTTATCGTTGTGATTGGGTGGACATAATAACTGGATAGAATAAAGTGGTTCTAGAACTCGAGTGAGCTTTTCAAAGTTGATTCACACGGGCCGATTTTTAACTGATGAGCCATTTGTTAATTCTAGTCAAGCTACACAAGTTTTTTATGTTAAGGATAAATCAAAGAATGGTTGGAATTATGTAGTTGAAACTAAGCAAAGGATCATTAAAACAGTTTGGGTATGCATTAAACATTCTTTATTATTATAATTTGATATGAATATTCTCATCATATGCTTATTTGACAAAGGAGATTCTCACCATATATATAGGACAAATTTGTGTTACCTGATACGAAAGAGATTCGTCGAATGGTATTGTCACATATAAATATGAAGTGGAAGCATTACAAGTGGGAGCTTCAAAGGGACTATTATCAACCTAATGTAACAAAGGATAGGGTTATTGAGAATATGCCTAAGAATGTGATAAAAGAGCAGTGGATTAGCTTGGTTTCTTACTGGGCCTCAGAAAAGTTCAAGGTATTTGTACATAGTGTATTATAATAAATTTAACATACATTTAAGTTTTATACTTAACAAGTTAGAAACTAATAATTTAATATTGACAGAAATTATCAACATTGGGAAAAAGAGCTCGAGAAATGCATAATCATGTACATACTACAGAGTCAAAAAGTTATGCTCAACGGAGAATTGAATTTGTAAGTATGACTACAATTATTGTTAATGCTTATAATAAGACAATTGCATTTGCTTGTATCAAGAGAACCTAGTGGGTTAGAAATGTGGAATCAAAGAGAACCTAGTAGGTTAGAAATGTAATAAGTTTATTTCTTTGTGATAATCCGTTGCTTTTATATAGGTTAAGTTGAATTAAAGAGAACCTAGTGGGTTAGAAATGTGGAACCGTACTCACACTACAAAGACTGGTGGTTATGTAGAGGGTACATACACTCAAGAATTCATGGTATATTAGAGTATCAAATTGGAAGCATTTATACTTATGATAACTGTAATTGCATATTTCATTTATACTTTTGTAGTTTTATAGGACATTGCTAAAAGTAGGGTTGATGAACGTTTACGTGATTCGAAACAACCTCGTGAGCTGATTGAGACAGAATTTTTTAATGAGATGATGTATCAAGAAGACAAACCTAATAAGAGTGTTGTTGGTTATGGTCTTGGGGTTACTAGATCTCATGTGTTTGGTATTGAAGCTCAATTACGAAAGAGCAAGATGGGTGATTGTGGTGGTACTTCAAGTGATGTTATGGGGCTTAAATCCTACCTATTGTCTGTTGAGAGAAAAAATGATGAGGTTATTTCCCAACTAAAAAAAAGAAATGATGAGGTTACTTCCCAACTTCTGAAAAAAAACGAAGAAGTTGAAGAACTAAGAGCTCAAAATGAAAAAATTCTCACTCAACTTGATCATTTATCTTCATTCTTAGATTAGTTACAACAAAATTAAAGTACCAGTAAGAATCATTATTATTTTTATCATCCATCCAATCTTTTTCATATTACTTTTTAGTGCTTATGGTAGAAGTGTAATTACGAGTTTTTTTATGTTATGTTTTGCTTGCAGTTGGATGAAGTAGACCCTTCACTTTTTTAGTTTTGCTAAAGTTGTGCATTTTGTTTGATTTGTTGCAGATATTTGCTATTGATGTTCATAGTATGACCAAGAAATCATCTTTTGTGAAGGTCTTGAAGCTAAATTGGAAATTGCAACATAATGAAAACAATTTTGTAGGCCTTTAACTTTTGACAACTTTTAACTTTATAGATTTTTCACTCTTTAACATCGACGAATGTATGAGTGTATGTGAATATTAAAATTAGGTATTTTTGTTGGTTCAACTTTTCTAATAAAGCTACAAAAACTTAAGGTCAAAGCTCCATCGAGAAATGTATGTGCGTATAAGTATATCGAATTCGAATACTTTTGTGGATATGATGATTTGTTTTTTTTTGTTGGTAATTATGTATGTTTGATGAATTTTATATAGTATGGAAAAGGCTAATGTATATTGGGGTGATGATAAGTTGTCAAAAGTTCATACATTTTCAACGCATGTATATGTCTAAAACAAAAATCTAGATATCCATGGTTTATCCTCTTTTAGACGTATAAAAGCGTCTAAAATAGTAAAAATTTTTGACATGATAAAGGGTCTAAAATATTTGCATTATCCACTCTTATTAGCGTCTAAAAGGTTTTCTTCTTCACGCTTTAAAGCGTCTAAAAACATAAAATTGCATTAAGGTTTTAGGCGCGAAAATTTTTTCCCCACAGCAAAGATCGTGGAAAAACATTTTTATTATCCACAAAAATAACTGTTGAAACAAAAGTATCAAAAATTTGTAACGCACTTTTTTTAGATGCTTTATGAACCGTCGAAAATATATTTTCTGACGCTTTTAAGCGTCGAAAAAACCATCATATTTCCGTCACAAAACTCCGTGTTTTTTTGTGGTGAAATATAGTATCTGACTTCGAATCCGAATTTGATTGCATTGTCCGAGTTCGATTCAGAGATGGATTGGAGTTGGACCTCATAAAAAATCCGATACTCCAACCCGATCCCGATCCGACTCTGACTCGACCCGACTCTGACTCGACCCAACCCTACACCCGACTCCAAATCGAATATAATCATAGTTACTTAAAGTTTTAAAAGCAATGTTTTTGGTTTCATAATTGAATATTGAAAGAGAGATTGGGTAGTTAATAGTCAATTTTGTTAAACGCGTAGATTTAAATCAAATCAAAAACAACTCTCAAAATCGGATTGTAGAATCGAATCGTGAATCGAATGATTAAAGAAGTTTGCAAAAATAATTTAGTTGTTATTGCTTGTGTTAATATATATTCTTTAGAAATTTTATTGTAAAAGAACACTTAAAACTCATTTAATATTTAAATACTTTGTTATTATTCAAATAATACAAATATATTTCTTATTTGTTTTCTTTTTTCTATTATTTTTATGAAATGCAAACACAAAAATATATATACTAATCAATAATTTGGTAAAACGAAGACACCAACTAGATACATTAACAATGATCCTTGTTAAATTAAGCAATATCAAGTAGAGTGATCAATAGGTTTATTAAAGTCACATTATATTGTAACATTTTTAAAACCCTAATAATTATGATATCCAATTCAATCATTTATAAGCCACTAATGCAAAATGAAATCAAGTCTCAACTGGTAATCTGGATAATAAGTAAATAGCTCTAAAGTCAAGAGTTTTAATTCAATCATTAAAAGCAAAAAAGTAGAAATTAGGGTCCAAGGATATAGTTGATTTGGATGGGCTAAGGCTCAATTTAGCTTTTTTGTGGAGTATTTTAGAATTGGATAGAATCAGAAAACTCATATGATTCTAATTACGATTCTATGATTTCTAACGATTCTATTTGTGATTCTATAATTTGAAGGACATATTTTCTTTGTTAAGTTGTATTGGAAATGCTAATCGATTAGTTTTTAATCCTTTTAAATCATTAGTATAATATCGATAAGAATAAAGCTTGATAATAATCCAAACTCCGTAGGAGGTCCGAGAGTCCGAATCGGAACAAAATTGGAGTCTGCATAATCCGACTCCAAGTGGAGGCCGACCGAAAAACATAGTTCGAGTTTTATCTAGAGCAAAGTCAAAGGGTGAATAATCTGAACTGATTCCGACCCATTGCCATCCGTAACTAGTACATTCATTATTGTGCATATGCACCAAGCCATCAAAATAACTCTTTCCATGTTTTAGTTGTATTAGTAAATTATTAGTTTTGTAATATAGTTTGAGTTGTATAAGTATTTATAATAGACGTATGAGTATTATATTAATATATTAACTGTATTAGTATAACATTAGCATAATACACTACAAAAAAGAACTGATTTAGCGATGGAAAAATAGCGAGGGGAAGTGTTCGTCGCCCATGGCGACGGCAAGGCGAGTGAAAGGCTGGTCGCGAAAGCAGAAAGTCTATGGCGACGGGGAAGAATCGTCGCCTAGTGGTTGCCATCTGCCATATTTCTTTTTTTTTTGTTATTTTACTACATGGCGACGGGATATCTTGTCGGCATTTCGTCGCCCAGGATGACGAAATTTTTTTATTTTTTAATTTGAATCGTGGCGACGGGTGGGTTTGTCGCCACTTGGTCGCCAACTTTGGTTTTATTTTTGTTTTTTTTTTTAAATGTAGGCGACGGTTCTTTTGTTAGCCCTTTGGTCGCCATGTTTTTGAATTTGAATTTAAAAGTGGCGATCGTTTTATAATCGCCGTCTTGTCGCCATTTTGTTCTATAAATAAGCTGCAAATTGTTGTGGATCGTATATTTTGGAAGCTAAAGAATTAGAAGAGGTTAGTAAGTTTTTTGGTTTTTCTCTTTATATGAGTTATTTTTATTTATTTTTATTATTTATATTTAGTTTCTATTGTCATAAATTTGATTTAATTTTATTATTTAATTAGTACATATTTTATTTTCTTTGTTATTTACTTGAGTTTTATATTTACTTGATTTAATTTTATTATTTAATTTCTATTGTTATTTACTTGAGTTTTTATATTTTTTTATTTTATATTTTATTTTTATTGACATTAGTTTGCTTTAATAATTTTTATTAGAATAATTTTATTATTATTATCATATATTGTTATTGTCATTAACTTACTTTATTGATCAGTTGAATAATTATGTTATTATATTTTATTTAGGTGTTAATGAGTTCTAGGCAAGAAAGAAGTTGGATGTACAACCGACGAAAAAATAGAAAGTTTAGTTTAAGATTTATGAGAGGGTTGGAAGAGTTTTTAGAATTTGCTCGTACACAAAGCATGAGTTCTGAGATTAGATGTCCTTGTAAAAAGTGTAAAAATTGTTGTTATAAGGAATCAGATGAAATGAGAGAACATCAAATGAGAAGGGGGTTTGTTGAAAATTACTATGAGTGGGAATATCATCAGAACACAGAGATAGGAACAATATCTGATGTTGTAGCGGAAGTCGGAGAGCAATCGTCAAACAATCCAAATCCATACTCACAGATGGTACATGATGCAGTAGCTAGTGTGTTTCCAGACAATTACCATCACTTTCTTCCCTCACAGTATAATGTAGCGTCAGTAGATAATGAACCACCGGTACACGTTGACGAATATCCAAACCCACAGTGTCAACAGTTCTTTGAAATGTTAAATTCGGTAAATAGTCCTTTATATGAAGGTTGTAAAAATCACACCAAGATGTCTATTATTGGTCGACTTACAAACCTGAAGACAGACCATCGTCTCACTGAGAGGTGTTACGACGATATTTGTGGTATTGTGAACGAAGTGTTACCAGAAGAGAATACGATGGTAAAAAACTTCTACAAAACTAAAAAACAAATAGCTGCCCTTGGATTACCCGTTGAGAAAATAGATTGTTGTCCTAACGGATGTTTGATATATTGGGGGAATAATGCGAATGCAACTTGCTGTTACATTTGTGAAACTTCTAGATGGAGAAGAAATTGTAAGGGTGATAAGGTTTCACGGAAATAATTTCATTATTTCCCCCTAGGCCCCAGATTACAAAGATTGTATGCTTCAGAGGCAACAGCTAGGCATATGAGGTGGCATGCAGAGCACCGCACTAAGGATGGAGAGATGATACATCCGTCCGATGCTGAAGCGTGGTTGACATTTAACGACATGTATCCAGACTTTGCATTGGAGACTCAAAACGTGCGGCTTGGTCTGTGTACAAATGGTTTTAACCCTTTTGGAAGTCCGGGTCAACAGTATTCATCGTGGCCTGTCATTTTAACACCATACAATCTTCCGCCATGGATGTGCATGAAGAAGCCGTATATGTTCTTGACCGTGATTGTCCCTGGGCCGAGTAATCCAAAGCACAACATTGACTTATATTTTCAACCACTAATACAAGAGCTGAATATGTTGTGGGAGGAGGGTATTTGTACATTTGATGTGTCAAGAAAGGAGAATTTCCAACTAAGAGCAGCTTTAATGTGGACGATCAATGACTTTCCGGCTTATTCGATGTTGTCCGGGTGGAGTACTGCGGGCTGATATGCTTGCCCTTACTGCATGGATGATTCCCAAGCTTTCTACCTTACGCATAGCAAGAAGGTGTGTTGGTTTGACTGTCATAGAAGATTTTTAGATAAAAGTCATCCCTATAGGAGAAATAGAATAAATTTCAGAGCAAGCATTGTTGAGAAAAGAGACCCACCTATCATTCGGACAGGACTTGAATTGCTAGACGAATTAGACCAGTTTGGTTTTTTGAGAGTCAATGAAGAAGATGCACCGGAACATAATAAAGAGGCTAGTAAGTACTCTGCTGGATGGAAGAAGAGGAGCATATTCTGGGATTTGCCATATTGGAAAACTAACACGATTCGACATAATTTGGATGTTATGCACATAGAGAAGAATGTTTTTGATAACATTTTCAACACTTTGTTGTGTGTGCCAAGTAAAACAAAGGATCACATCAAGGGTAGACACGATCTGCGTGAACTTGGTATACGTTCAGAATTGCATCCTATAGGTACGTGTACACTCAAACCTTTATATAATTAATAATTAATAATAATTCATATAACATCTTATTATGATTATATACAGGTACGTCTATTCCTAAAGCTTCCTATACATTAAATGAACAACAGATACGTGCCTTGCTTCAATGGTTGAAGAGTATTAGATTTCCCGATGGTTATGTCTCCAATATGGCAAGGAATATTGACATGGCCAAGCATCAATTGTTCGGCATGAAAAGTCACGACTGTCATGTTTTCATGCAACGCTTAATTCCGATTGCATTCAGAGAATTGCTACCGGTGAAGGTTAGGGAAGCTCTTACTTGAGCTTATATTTTAGAAGTTTGACAACCGCAAAGCTATGTGTGGAGGATTTGACGAAAATGGAAGCAGATATTCCGGTTATCATCTGCAAACTAGAGACTATCTTTCCGCCCACATTCTTTGATATCATGAAACACCTTCCTATCCATTTGGCATATGAGGCTAGAATTGCAGGACCGGTCCAATACAGATGGATGTATCCATTTGAGAGGTATATAAATCATATGTAATTAATTTTTTCATTATTCAACCGGTGAACTAATTTTTCCGTACAGGTACCTTCGACATTTGAAACTCAATGTGAAAAATAAAGCTCATGTTGAAGCGTCGATATGCAACGCATATTTAACCGAGGAAGCATGGCATTTTGTTTCCCATTATTTTGAGCCACATGTGCGATGCAGGGTCAGAGACCTTCCTAGGAATGACGATGGAAGTTACAACAATATTGTAACTGGTGTATTCACAATCTTCAGTCATCCAATAAGATTTCATGGAAAAGGAATATCATATATTTTGGATGAAAGAGATTACGAGATTGCACATCGATACGTGCTAATGTATTGTCCAGAGGTGGATGTATTTGTATCTGATTTTAAAAGTTCAATTCAAAGACATAAACCGAATTGGTCAAGTTAGAGGATTGAAGCGTTTGTGCAGGAGAATTTCACTGATGCGTTTAGAACTGCAGTATGTTGTTCATCTATTACGTTAGCTATTATGTATGTATGTAAGTATTACGTTAATTAAATTCATAAAGTTATTTCCATTTATCTGACAGGCAAGACAAGGATCATTCGATAACCGAGTGAATAGTGACATTTTGAAGCAGATTGCTGAAGGACCACTAAAACATGCTCGGAGTTACAATGTCTGTTACACAAACAGATATAGATTCCATACAGTACGTCATGCATCAAATAAATTAGCAGACAATAGCGGAGTGTGCGTCAAAGCTGCTGACAATAGTCGTGACGAAGAAGATTTTTACGGGCAATTGCTTGACATCGTAGAGGTTGAATACCCGGGGATGCCTATCAAAAGAGTAACGTTGTTTAAATGTCATTGGTATGACCCAACTACTACTGGAAATAGCCGCGGAACAAATATTCATAAACGATATAAGTTAGTTGACATATATCAAGGTCGCTCGTATCGTTTATATGATCCATTTGTGTTGGCAAGTCAGGCATGTCAAGTATATTATCTTCCATATCCGAGTACAAGACAAAATTTAAAAGACTGGAGAGCGGTTTGCAAAGTCAAACAAAGTAAATTTGACAAAGACGTAGAACATGAATCCAAAGATGCTGCTTTCCAAGAAGAAAATAGGGACCGTATTGAAATTGAAGAAGATGTTTCCCAAACACCGGTTCTTGATCCATCTGGCGAAATTGTTCAACAGGTGCATGATAATGATGAAAATACTGAAGAAGATGTGGATCTTGTACTGTCAGAAAACGAACAATCCAAAGATGAAGATGTTGAGAACGACGAGTATTTTAGTGATGAAGATTAATTTAATTATGTACATGTAATTATTTAATATTTTGTAATATTTAATACAATTTTATTATAATCCTCCGAATTATTAATATTTTGTAGTAATAATAATAATAACAACAACAAAATGATAAACTATAATAATAATAATAATAATAATAATAATAATAATAATAATAATGATTTTAACAATAATAATAATAATAATAATAACAATAACAGTAATAATAATAATAATAATAATAATAATAATAATAATAATAATAATAATAATAATAATAATAATAATAATAATAAATAATAATAATAATAATAATAATAAACAATAATAATAATAATAATAATAATAATAATAATAATAATAATAATAATAATAATAATAACGGCAATAATAATAATGATAATACTGCACCAGCCGATTTTTTCCCCACTGCAGCACGCAAACTTTTCTTTACCGAGGCTGGGCGACGAACCAGCGACCAAATTGCCGGTCGCCAGGCTGAAAAGTCAAATTGTCTGGTCTTGTCAATGCAGTCAGCGACCAACTAGCGACCAACCTCCTCGTCGCCATACTGAAAAGTAAACCTGTTTGGTCTTGTCATTGGTGGTCGCCAACTTTAGATGAATCGCCCTAATTCCTCATTTATTACGGCTCCATCCTCATTTTCCATACTTCTTCATTTTCAATTCCTTATACTTCACCTTTAAATTTTCTTTTCCTCCATTAATCTCATTCTCTATTAATTTTCTTTTCTCTCTTAATTCATTCTCATCATTTTGTGGTTACTACTCATCTTCAGCTCTAAAAATCTCATCTTCTTATTAAAAGGTTAGTGTTTATTGTTTATTTTTTTTAATTTTTTCAATGTTCTTGATGATTATGATGATAAATTATGTTTGAATGTTTTTTTTTGTTTGATATTTGGAGCCTTGGAGTACATTGTCATCTTCAACATGTTTTTTCTTGTTATTTCATGATGTTTATGTTAATTATGTATTTTTTTTTAATTTCGGATTATGGTATATTTTGAGCATGTCTAATGTTATTATTTTGTTTCGTCATTTTTTGTATGTTTTTAACATTTTCAAATTATGGTATAACTTGAGCATGTTTAATGTTATTTTTATGCGTTTTTTGAATTTTGGAGTAATTTATATTTTCGAATTATGAATTATGGTATACTTTGAGCATGTTTTATGTTATATTTTTTTCTAGATTTTTTTTTATTTAATATGTAACTTTTGAATTATAGAGTAATTTATTTTTAATATGTTGTTATTATCTAGTTCCGAATTCTTTTTTTTTTGTTTAATATTTTCGAATTTTTAAACATGTCTAATGTAATTTTTAAATGTAATTTTCGAAATGCTTTAATAGTATACGTAGTAATGTTTAATTTGAGATGAAAAAATTCATTACGTAGATAAAATTGGGACATTTTATGGTATAGATATTATAGGCAAAATGAGCAGCGACCCTAATGATTGGGCTAGCAACTATTTCTTGAATAATTTGTCGAGTAGCCACGACGACAATAACGACGAAGACAACACTAACCGAGTTCAAGAGAGTAGTGAAAATACTCCAAGTGATTCCGTGCAAAATATGGAAGAGGATGATGGAGACGATCCTTGTCCGAATCTTCCTTCTTGAATAATTTGTCGAGTAGCCACGACGACAATAACGACGAAGACAACACTAACCGAGTTCAAGAGAGTAGTGAAAATACTCCAAGTGATTCCGTGCAAAATATGGAAGAGGATGATGGAGACGATCCTCGTCTGAATCTTCCATAGGCACCAACAATAAACAAGTAAATATTTTAATCATCTTATTATCATTAATATTTTTTCAATATTAAAATTTCAATGTAAACTAATTTTGTTAATTATTGTAAGATTTAATCCCATATCCTGAAACACCATTGCATCCAAAATAAGGGCTACCTTCAATTATAGGCAAGATGTCGAAGGTAGTAGTTGGAAGGGTGTGACAAAACACATTAAAGATTTTTATTTTAATGAATTTAAGGTAAAATTATTATTTTGTTGTTTATTTTTAGACTTTGTTATATATAAATTATTTTAAGTATTTTATTTGATGAAACATTTATGTACTTAGAAACAATACAAATGGGACCCTCGCCTCGAACATTTCGTTCGAAGGTTGTGGGAGGAAAAAGCCGCAAAACGATATGCGGATATGCTTTTCAAATGGCGTAGGACGTTGAAAAGCAAGCCTGAATTTAAACCTCCTTCCATCGATAATGAGACCTGGGCGCGATGGAAGGCGGATTGGGAACGCCCAGATAATAAAGCCGTTTTGGCTAGGAATTGCTCCAATAGACGTGGAGGAGGAGACAAAGCTGAAGCCACCCATATAGGTGGCTCAATCCCGCACGCCAGAACAATGCGGGATTTGGTGAGTATTTTGTCAATTAAGTAGTATTATATTTAATTTTTTTATTATCTTTTGTTTAGTTTTAAGTCGTTTTTTTTAATATTTCAGGAACAATCAAAAGGTCAAAGACCCACGACCTATGAAATATTTACACGAACGCATGGGGTCTTTGACAATGAAACAGGAGATTGTTCCCAATGGACGAATAGCAAGTCACAAAAAGTTAACGTAATAATCTTTTAAACTTGTTTATTTTTTTATTTTTAGTATCGATTAATACTTTGTTTATTGGTAATTGATTTCTTTGTTTTATTGAAGGATGAATATCGTTCTTTGACGGAGGAGCATCCAACTCGCGACCCAAGTCAAATTTGGTTGGATGCTATAAAAAACGTAGAAAGCGGTTCAAAGAAAAAAAACAAAAAAAACAAAGAGGTATTTGGGGTTGGTTCTGCCTCTCAAATTATTTATCCTCCTGAGCCAACCGATATTCCTTCTTCTCAGCCTGCACAAGCTGATTATGATGCCATTATACAACAAAGGTTTGCGGATTTAGAAGCCCGGCAAATGAAGTTTAATAATCAATTATGGGAAGCGATACGAACAGGAAATGCTCAGACAGCCTATCACTATCATCAAAGGATGACTGAACAAATAATAAAAGAACGAGAACAATTTATGAAATTCCTTGAATCGCATTTCAATTTGAATCAACCCCCTCCTCCACCTCCTCAATGAATGATTAAAATTTTTGTAATTTTTGTGACTTTGTAAATAAAATTCAGTTTTATATATAATATTTTCAGCTCTTTTATTTTAATTTATTTGTTTTATGTGTATATATTTTTATTTTAATATTATAACTAATACAAAATATATATAAATATAATTTATATATATATATATATACATACATATATATATATATATATATATATATATATATATATATATATATATATATATATATATATATATATAGATATATATATATATATATATATATATACATATATATATATATATATATATATATATATATGTACATATATATATATATATATATATATATACATATATATATATATATATATATATATATATATATTTATATATATATATATATATATATAGATATATATATATATATATATATATATATATATATATATATATATATATATATATATATATATATATATATATATATATATATATATATATATATATATATATATATATATATATATATATATATATATATATATATATATATATATATATATACATATATATATATATATATATATATATATATATATACATACATATATATATATATATATATATATATATATATATATATATATATATATATATATATATATATATATATATATATAGATATATATATGTATATATATATATATATATATATATATATATATATATATATATATATTCGCCAAGGTCACTTTTTGACCGTTTAACTATGAAATGGCGACGAAATAGTGTGTCGCCAATTCAATAGTTTTTTGTAGTCATATTAGAAATATTAGTATAGTATTAGTCGTATTAGTAGAGTATTAACATAGTATAAGCACTTATTCTTATATTAATTAGTATTGTTAATCATTTTAATTAGACGTAGTATTATTTGGTATATTAGTATTGAGCATAGTTATTAGCATATCAGTAGTATTATAATAATTAGGATTAGATAGTATAAAAAGTAGTATATAACTAGTATTTTAGTCACCAGTATTGTGTAAGTACTACTAGCATTAGTAGTTAATATTACTCCTTATGTAAGCATTATTATTGTTATTTTGTATTAATACTTATTACTATTAATATTATTAATACGAGTATATATGGTATATTTAAATTGATGTTTTGTTCTTTGGCTTTTAGTTGTTTTATTACTATTATTATCAGTACCTTTTATATTTATTTTATTTATATGCTCTCTTTTATTTTATTTTATGTTCAAGGGTTAATCGTGTGTAATAAAATACAGGCTGGCGGAGCTAGTTTCAGCTTCACCCAATCCTTTTCATTGTAGAAACATCTCTTAATCTTTTTGAGTCGAGGGACTCTTTGGCCGCGTTCTCCTTTATAGGTATAAATTGCCGCCTTCTTTCCCTCCCTAGATCCTGACCATAATTTTTTACGAGCGGGATATGTTGGGTATGATGATGATATATATATGAAGAACTTCAAATGTGAACTGTGCTTAAGTACGAACTGTGCGAGGTTATTTTATGGCAAAAATATTTTTATAGAAGACAATAAATATTGATGGGAGAATTGGTTAAAGCTACACAACCTCATGCAATGAGCTAGTGTCCGAATCCCAGTAGCAAACATTTCTCTTGTTTAATTTTATTTGACTTTTTTTTTTTTTTTCTCAAAAAGGGCTTTTGAAGTTGCAGTTTTTCAGTATTATTTTATGCTATTACCAAGAATTTTGCTGATCAATTTTCTTTTTTAGTTTGTATTAATACCACTATGTTGATGGAATTATAATTAGAAGTTATGATTAGAAATTTAATTTACTAGGTTGGTTGTTTTACTAATGTATTTTTCAACTCCTTATATATAAGCCATTTGTTCATTTTTTTTATTGTTTACTTTGAAATGTCTATGCAAAAGACTTTTGGTTAAAAATAACAATTAAAATGAAACAAAATGAATTTTTGTTTTTATTGTCGTATTTTATTGTTTATTTCACATTTGAATTGTTTCTATATGTGATTTAGTTTTATAGTTTCGCGATTTAAAAACATATTTTAGTGAGAATTTGAAAATTATAATATCTAGATGGATTTTATTCATAAATAATTTGTTTTCTGTATGTTATTCATTTAATCTTGCCATGTATTTCTTTCAAATCAGTGTCAAACAAAAAGGGTCTTGAATAGTGGACAATAGTCTTAATTAAAACAATTTTAGACGATATTGTGAGCTGCTTTTAGAATATGAAAACTCGACTTGGATAATTATTTTAATTATAGTATTGTTAAATATAAATTTTTTATTTAAATTAATGAAATCACTTTTTTTTTTCCTTGAATCCGCTACAATATTACTAATATTACAAATAATTTAAAACTAAGAAAGTATTTTTTTTTCATTTGTAAATCAATATCATGATCTTCTACCTTGTAGGTCAAAGGGTCTTATTTAAAGGAAATTATCTCGGGTTTAGGAATTCTAGGTGATTAGCTAGGGAATTAGTTATGTGTCCCAATAATTTTGTTATGTTTTTTTTTAATTACTCTCTATATCTTACTTATTTTTTTAATTGTCATTTTAATTCGTCTCACTTAGTTTATATTATTTTTGAACAATGACACACTATTTTTTTAATCTCTTTCATAGATTATAACTTTTCTTAATTTCATTCCTACAATACATGGTAATAGGAAATTACCACGTATTGTCATTAATTACAAATACTTATTTTTTTCTTAAAACTCATAATTTTAATAGGAAATTACCCATATCTGTCAAAGATGACATTAATAGGAAACTACCCAAGTCTAGGAATCGTAGATACATTACGTGGTAATAAGAGTGTGACAAATCACGTGTAATCTTTAGAGATCTTGCATGTTGGTGATGCCCAGGTAATTAATACTCCCTTCTATCATACTTTCCACTAGAGCAGTTCAAAAGTCATTCAATCTGAAAATTCGATCAGAAATCAAAAGTAAATTGACCAGAAAATATTTTTCTTTTTTAGGTTTATCGAATCGACATTATCCGACCTGAAGCTATACCCGAACCGGTTGACAACCGAAAATGGGAAAACTAAACCCGGGCTGTAACCGATTTTTTAACCGACACATAACCGTTAACCGACACTCAACTTGCATAATTATTTTAATTATAATATTGTTAAATATAAATCTTTTACTTAAATTAATGACATCATTTTTTTTCCATGGATCCGCTCCGCAACTCTAGTGGACTTAGTCAATCTCAACACTAGACCCGTCATGTCTAGTGGACTTGGTGAATCTCAATACCAGAGTTGATATTTCTAAATTGATCACAGCTACTAAACAAAAAGGAAAGCTAGAAAATTTGTGATGGACGTTGCTGAGAAAAGTCTATTGAAAATAAAACATATGCGTGTCTACGATGGAGACGTGATGAGTTTGTTAACTAGAGTTGACGTCTATTGACTTGGTGGATATATGTAGATGCTACATTGGATCACCCGTAAGCATAACCAAAAAAAAAAAAAAAATGTCGATTGTAGGTAGATCCTTATCTTTCATCTTGTTATGCCTTTGTTTGAATTCAACCTTTTTTATAGAGCTGATTATTTGCGAGCTGCCCGCCTACCCAATAGCTAAACATGGTTGCCAAACTAAATGTGGGAACGTAACAGTTCCCTACCCGTTTGGCATTGGTTTAGATGGAAAATGTTCACTTGATTACTTTTACAACATAGAATGCAACAATACTCACTATGACCCTCCAAAACCCTTCATAGGAACAAGTAACCTGGAAGTGCTAGATATATCCATTGATGGTCAGTTGCGTATTTCTAACGAATGGACGTCGATAAGACTAAATGCCAAATATCCAATTGTATTTTCATACACAGCCAACAAATTAACTGTCATTGGTTGCGATAATTATGCTCATATTGTGGGTCCCAACTTTGAAACTGGGTGTACCGTTGGATGCTCCAATCTCTCGGATGTGATGAATGGATCATGTTTAGGGATTGGTTGTTGCCAAACCTCCATCCCTAAGGGCTTAAAAAAATATAAAATAGTATTACGTAGTTATAATAGTCGTAATGTTAGTACAGTTAACCCTAATGGCTATGCATTCTTAGGTGAGGATGATAAGTTCAGCTTTGATATTTCTTATCTTAGTAGTACTAACTTATACAATGAAACAATAAAAAAAATTCCGATAGTTATTGATTGGTTTATTGGCGAAGGCCAAACATGTATGCAAGCTAAAACGAATATGTCTTCTTATGCTTGCCAATGGAATACTAATTGCATCGATTTTGAGAGTGGTTATCAAGGATATCGTTGCAGTTGTCTTCCAGGTTATGAAGGTAATCCTTACCTTAACCCGGGATGCACAGGTTAGTAAGTATATCCTCCTATCTTTTTCTAGTGGTTATATTACATTGGTTAGATTTAGACTTAGTTAAAATAGTTTGGGTTGGATCATTTTTGTTGTGTCTACCTTGGGACATGTCATATTCGGATTGGGTTGCGTCTCCTTAATTGTTCGGTTTTGATCGACCCAGTGAATCTTAATCTTAATTTAAAAAAAGTTCATATCACTAAATTTTTCACAAAAGATATTTATTTTGTCTTTATAAAACGTTTTTTATATTAAAAAAAGTACTAACTTGTAGGTAATTATCTTTAAATAATTTGACTTTTATTTATCCTATAATTATCCAATCTTTGCATGTTATTTTCTTCTGAAAGACCTTAATGGTTTCCTTCATCTATCGTAACAAGTTATTCTAAAAAATATTATCACGTGTCTTTTTATAATTGTTGTTATTATTTGAAATAACATAAAAAAAAATATTAAACAAATAGAAGATAAAAATTAAAAATTAAAAAAGGTTATTGAAATAACTTTTTTAAAAAAAAAACATCACACATCCGTTATTGTCGAAGAGCAGCCCGGCCCCCACCTAGCACCATCACCCACCTACCCGGCCACCGTACTGCCACCATGACCCTCCACTTACCATAGACCACGCCTTCCCTTATGCCACCCCACCCTTTCCTTTCCCTATTCAAAAACCACAACCCAGCACATACCCTCAAATTTTGATCTAGCTCGAACAAATATAGTGTTGTGCAACAGCGGAAGCAAGTTCGTCGAACAATAATAAAACAATAAGAAAATTCAATGCAAAATAAGAAATTGACACGAGAGATTTAACTTGGTTCACTATCAATGTAATAGCTACATCCACCGGCACCAAGATCAAATAAATTCACTATGGTCGCAAAGAATTACGTGATGAATCTCAATCACACTCACAAATTAATGGCTCTCTTGTGATCTCTCTCAATTTTCTGAATCATCATATATTAATCCTAAATTGGGAGTTTATATACTATAGCCCAATAAAAGGAAGTTATTACATAATAAACACAAAGTAACCGTCCCAAAAGACACCTCCCGTGAAAAGAAATCACCATTTTGCGAGCCGTGTACAACTATGCGAGCCGCGAAATGGAGACAGAACGCAATCCGCACCCCGCGAACCTCCTCTTTGACCCATACTCATCTTCTTCAATGGTGCTTGCTAGTTTGAGTCACCATTAACAACAATCTTCACCTTGACGAAAACTCGTATTCAACAAACGATCTCATCAACACAAAGTGAACATATCTCAAGCCAAAACCCGATGTAAAGCTCATGCATAAGCTGTACATCCCGATAAGTCTTCAACCAAGACTCATCCCGACAAGTCTCCAACCAAGACCTATCACATACTTGTCACCAAGTATAACAACTCATGATGCTCCACCTTAAGGCCAACATGCCTACAACAGGAGCTCCCTAACACCGCCCCTAAGGAAATCAGCTGGGTTGTCAGCGGTCTCGATCTTCTTTACCTTTACTCTCTTGTCAGTACGCAAGAAATCATACCTGACATCAATGTGCATGGTCCGATCATGGTGTACTTGGTCTTTAGCTAAGCAAATGGCACTTAGACCATCACAATACACCGTAGCAAAATCCTGTGCGATACCCAGTTCACCTACAAGGCCTTTGAACCATATGGAATCCTTAGCTGTAGAAGTTAAAGCCATGTACTCAGCTTCAGTAGTAGACAACGTAACCGAAGACTGCAATGTAGACTTCCAACTAACCACAGATCCACCCAAAGTAAACACATACCCGGTCACCGACCTCCTGGTATCCACATCAGTTGCATGATCAGAATCACTATATCAAGTTACCAAACACTCCTTACCATTCCCATACACAAGACCAATATCAGTTGTCCCTCTTAAATAACGAAAAATTCTTTTCACACCTGCCAGTTCTCTCCCAGGTCGAGCCATGAACCTACTCACAACACTTACAACGTGCGCAATATCCGGCCTAGTACAGACCATAGCATACAAAAAACAACCAACGACGTTGGCATAAGGGACTCTAGACATATACGCCAACTCCCCCTCAGTTTGAGGTGACATAGACAAAGACAATATGCAGCTCACAAATGTTGGTGTACTTATAGGCTTCGACTTCTCCATCCCAAAACGAGATAAAATCTTTTCGATGTAACTTTTCTGAGTCAAGAAAAGCTTACCTCTAGCCCGATCCCTATAGATCTCCATACCCAAAATCTTCTTAGCTGGACCCAAATCTTTCATGTGAAATTCCGAGCTAAGCAACTCTTTAAGTCTAACAGCATCCGATTTATTCTTTGTGGCAACACGCATGTCATCAACATATAACAACAAATAAATCATGGAAGCGTCATCCAACTTACTATGATACACACAGCAATCATACACGTTCCTATCAAAACCATGCGAAACCATAAAAGAATCAAACCTCTTGTACCATTGCCGAGGGGATTGCTTAAGTCCATACAACGACTTTAGCAATCTGCATGCATAGTGCTCTTTTCCTGGGATCTCGAATCCCTCGGGTTGCTTCATGAAGGAAAGCCGTCTTAACATCTACCTGCTCCAGTTTAAGGTCAAAAAATGTGCTACATTCGACAATGGCACACGAATAGAAGTATGTCGAACCACTGGTGAGAATATCTCCACGAAGTCAACCCCTTCTACCTGACTGAACACCTTTGCAAGTAGCCTAGCCTTAAAACAAACTTTCTCAGATTTAGATGATCCTTCTTTCTTCTTAAAAATCCACTTGCACCCTACAAGCTTTCTCCCCTCTGGTACCTTCACAAGTTCCCACACTTTGTTCTTGTAAAGAGACTACATCTCTTCACCCATTGAAGCAAGCCATTGAGCCGACTCACTACAACTAATTGCTTTTTTATACATGGCAGGTTCATATGACTCTACATCATCAGCTACAATCAATGTATAACCTACCAGATTCTCAACAAAGCAATTTCTTCCTTCCATCTCTTCATTCCACCTAACAGGCTTCTTGATAACTCGTCTAGGTCTCTCAAAAATGGTGTCAGATTGACTAGATGACCTCTGATTATACTGCTCCACCTCCTCCCCAGAGTTAGGAGAGGATGGAACAACCTCAGGTTCAGGAGTACTCGGCACTAGAGCCTCAACATCATCATCAATATATTGCACTCGAGGTAAATCAGCAATGGATGACTGATGTACCTCAAGTACTCCATCTGTCTGCAGCAAGTTCTCCCCTTCCTTTCCCAGATTAGAACACTCCCGAGCTCTTCTTGGAATACATGGTGCTCTCATCAAAAGTGACATCCCTACTAAGAATCATCCGACCCTCCGAAGGTGAATAGATCCTAAACCCCTTCACACCATCACCGTACCCAACAAAACACCCTTTCTTCGCTCGTGGATCCAGCTTAACCTCACTAACATGATAATAAGCAACACAACCAAATATCTTCAACTTAGAGACACTAGGGAACTTACCACTCCAAATCTCAAACGGAATTCCGAAATCAATTCCCAAATGCGGACCCCTATTGATGATATAACAAGCTGTCATCACAGCTTCACTCCAATACCTCCTCCCTAGCCCTGAATAAGAGAGCATGCATCGAACTCTCTCAAGCAGTATCTGATTAACTCGCTCTGCAACACCGTTCTGCTGTGGTGTCATCCTAACGGCATGATGCCGACCAATACCCTCATCTACACAGAACTTATTAAGCTCTTCTTTGCAAAACTCTAGCCCATTGCCTGTTCGTAGCTTCTTGATCTTCCTACCCTGTCGATTCTCCACCAAAGCTTTCCATTGCTTAAAATCATTGAAGGCCTCATCCTTTGACTTAAGCAACCTAAGCCATGTGTATCGGGATTTGTCATCTACAAATGACACAAAATAGCGGAAACCTCCCATACCTTCAACCCTAGATGGACCCCAGCAATCTGAATGGATACAATCGAGCACTTCATCAGTAATGTGAGCACCCTTGCTGAACTTTGACCTGTGTTTCTTCCCAAACACACAATGCTCACAAAATTCAAGGTTGGCAACCTTGATTCTGGATAGTGGACCCCTCTTAGACAATAGCTGCATCCCCTTCTCCCCTATATGACCAAGCCTCATGTGCCAAATCTTGGTCATCTTCTGGTGAGACGCCGATGTGCAAACCGCAGAACTAGACAGTGTAACACCCTCAAAGACATAGAGGGTGTTCCTCTTGATACCCTTAAGTACCAACTCCGAACCTTGGTAAATGGACAACTCCCCATCCGAAAACACTCCATTGTACCCCAAATCTTCCAAGGTACCTAATGAAATCAGATTCTTCCCCAAAGCAGGGAAATGCTGCACTCTAGTCAATGTCCTCTTTCGCCCATCATTAGTCCTCAATCTCATGGACCCAGTACCCGTAATCTTACAAGGTGCATTGTTACCTACGATAACTTTACCCCCATTGCAAGACTCATATGTGTCAAACCAATCTCAACGCTGACTCATATAGAACGAACACCCCGAATCTAGAACCCAATCATCAGAAAGATCCCCAGATTAGCAGAACTCACTAACGCCAAGTCTTCCTCTGAATTATAGTTCTCCTTCGGTTTTTCCTCAACTACAGCAGCTTGGGACATGCCCTTCCTCACCGGACAATTAGCACTAAAGTGACCCGTTTCCTTGCAGTAATAACAGGTCTTTCCCACAGTCTTACCAAGTCCCTCATTGCCATTTCTAGCACTCGATCCAGTATTGTTGCCCTTGTTAACCCCCTTTTTCTTTTTAGACTTCCCGGACTTAACAAACAATCCACTGCCACTCTCCCCATTATCACCTATAACTTTTTGACGAAGTTCCCTAGTATGAAGTGCTGCCTTCACTTCTTCTAAGGTCAGTGAGTCTATACCAACAACAAAAGACTCAACAAAATTCTCATAGCTAAACGGTAGAGACACAAGTAAAATCAACGCAGCATCCTCATCATCTATTTTAACATCTAAGTTACGCAAATCTAGTAAAATAGAGTTAAGTTTTTCAAGGTGTTCCCGTAAGGGAGTACCTGACTGCATTCGGAAGCTAAACAACCGCTGCTTCAGCAATAATTTGTTGGTCAGCGACTTAGTCATATACAATGACTCCAATTTCATCCATAGTTCCGCCGTTGTAGCCTGATCAGCGACCTCCGTGATGATATGATCATCCAAACTTAGAAAAATGGTAGAATGAGCCTTTTCCTCCATTACTGCTAATTGCCCGTCAATTAACCGATCTTCCGACCCCGCAGTTGTACTCTCTAAAGCCAAGGGACGCCACATTTGCTGTTGTTTCAACAGAGCCTTCATCTTTATTTGCCATAGCTTGAAGCTATTTTTCCCGGTAAATTTCTCGATTCTTATTGTAGAAACTCCAGCCATTGTTCCACTCAAAAACTCTCCAAGGACTTAAACCTGAGCTCTTGATGCCAATTGTTGTGCGACAACGGAAGCAAGTTCGTCGAACAATAATGAAGCAATAAGAAAATTCAATGCAAAATAAGAAATTGACATGAGAGATTTGACGTGGTTCATTATCAATGTGATAGATACATCCACCAACACAAGGATCAAATAATTTCACTATGATCGCAAAGAATTACAAGATGAATCTCAATCACATTCACAAATTAATGGCTCTCTTGTAATCTCTCTCAATTTTGTAAATCATTATACTAATCCTAAAATGGGAGTTTATATACTAATGCCCAATAAAAGGAAGTCATTACATAATAAACACAAAGTAACCGTCCCAAAAGACACCACTCGTGAAAAGAAACCGCCATTTTGCGAGCTGTGTACAACTACGCGAGCCGCGAAATGGAGACAGAACGCACTCCGCGCCCCGCGGACTGAGGCAGCAGCTTCTCCGCGCCCCGCAGACCTCCTCTTTGACCCACACCCATACTCATCTTCTTCAATGGCGCTTACTACTTTGAGTCACCATTAACAACATATAGGGTAAAATTTAATCAAATTAGATTTAATTTTGGGAAAAATTTTATAAATTTGAGTAAAGTAATTGATCAAGTTTTAATGAAAGAAGACATGTGGGTTTGTTTATATTTGATTTTCTAATGAAGGAAGAGAGAAGAGGTAGACCTTCAAAAGAAAATGACATATAAAGGTCAAATCTTTAAAAGATAAATTTAAGGTCCATTTTTTAAAGTTAATTTATCTGAAATATGGAATCAAATTTTTAAGTAAATATGGTGCATTACACAATTGATTCCATCAATTAACTTTTATTTTATTGCATAAAAATAGTATAAATGTGGTGCATTACACATTTTATTCCATTAATTAAATTTATTTTATTGTGTACTAGTGTTTAATTTGAAAGTTAATTTTTAATTTATTTGAAATTGTTTGACGCATTTTCAAATTTCCTGTTTATGCAAGTACCAATATTCGTGACAATGATGTAACTTTAAACATATTATCGAACATGCGTTATCATGTACATTGGAGGAGGATGGTAAGGATGTGTCGAGCAGCGTTGGTTTAAGGTTTGAAACGATATACAAGGTGCTTAACGTGGAGCAAATAATGCTTCACTAAAGGAGGGAGGGAACCATGCCTTGAATGAGTCAAGGCATGGGAAGAAGATTGCTCGATCAAAACAACGAAAAAATAATGATCAGAAGGCAGCAGCAAGGCTGCTCGTTCGATCAACTGTGCAGTGAGCTGTTAGTGGCTTATGTTTTGATGGCTCGTTCGAGGCAATGTTGGGCTCGTTCGAGCATGGACATAGGATTTTGTTTCTTGGTCAAAATGTGAACGTTTGGCATTGATGTGGGCACATTATTCCTTGTTTAATGTGTTGTTTATCGTGAAGTTTATTGCAATGTTTATTACCATAGTAATTGGGGTGTTACATGTGAGTTTATGATAATTTATGAGGGAATTCTAAGAGTGATGAATACCTTGCCTATAAATAGGATTCATCACTCATAGAAACATACACCACAAACACATATTGTTGAGAGGGCTATTTATTTGTAAGAAACTTGAGAGTGTTCTTCATAGAATTAGTATTTTGATCTTGAGAGATTGTTCTCAATATTCAATATAATAAACTACATTTGAGGGGGAGGTATCCAAGATACCTCATAAACACTTGTGTTCATTTTTCACATGATTTTCATTTTGTTTTTCATTGTTGAACCTCTTTGAGGCTTTTATTTCATTTTCATTTATATAAACTTTTTGTGCACAGATATCGACGAGTGTACAGATGCAAGCAATACTAATTGCTCTCATATTTGCACCAACACACCAAGTAGCTACAACTGCTCTTGTCCGAAAGGATATCATGGTGATGGTCAAAAACATGGAACCGGTTGTATAAGGAATACATCCAAGTTAGCTACAATGTTAAGTTTAGGTAATACACCTTAACATAACTCATGTTTGATTAAAATATCTGTGATATTATATAATTGATAAAACATTATCTTTAACTATGGTTGGAACTACATTTTTGTTCCTAGTTCCTACAATTAAGTTAGTTTGCCTAGAATTGTGTTGTTAGTAGCTAGGCACGAATGCAAAAAGTTTGATTTTAATGCGTTGAAATTTCTCATTTTATATTTTTTATTTTCCTAAAGACTAATCGTACATTAATAAATGAATAAATATACATATTTCTTATATTTCATTAGGCGTATGTTCATTAGAAAAAAGTAAATAAATAAAATTAAGAAAGTTATAGTCATCTATTATTGTTGATAGCTGCCATATCATAAAATATCATTGGTTATTTTACTATTATCTATATCTATATGTCGCATCTAATGAAATGTGTTGATGATCTTCATAAAATATTGCAGGCTTGAGCTTAGGATTGTTATTGTTGTTGGTAATGAGTTTCATATGTTTTAGCACAATTAGAAGAAATAAGCAGATTAAAATGAAAAAGAAATTCTTTGAGCAAAATGGGGGATTATTATTAAAACAACATCTTATTCAGTATGGAAGAAGTACGGAATCATCAAAAATATTTTCAGAGAACGAACTAAAAGCCTCAACTAAAAATTATAGAGATGATCGTATTTTAGGAAGAGGAGGCTATGGAACTGTGTACAAGGGTATATTACCAGATGGTCGTGAAGTTGCAATTAAGAAATCTAAAGTGGTAGGTCATATTCAAGTCGAACAATTCATCAATGAAGTTGATATTTTAACACAAATTAATCATAGAAACGTAGTGAAACTGTTGGGATGTTGTCTTGAAACTGAGGTTCCTTTGCTAGTATATGAATTCATCTCAAACGGCACTCTCTATGAACATATCCATAAAAATAAGGGCATGACATCTTGGCTTACTTGGGCCAACTGCATAAGGCTTGCAACTGAAACAGCTGATGCACTGATGTATCTCCATTCATCTGCTTCAATTCCTATAATCCATCGAGATATTAAATCAGCTAACATATTATTAAATGAAAGCTACACTGCAAAGGTGTCTGACTTTGGTGCGTCAAGGTTAGTACCAATTGATGAAATTCAAGTCACAACATTAGTCCAAGGAACTTTGGGTTATTTGGATCCAGAGTATTTCCATACAAGCCAGCTAACAGAGAAAAGTGATGTTTATAGCTTTGGAGTTGTTCTTGCAGAGCTTCTCACTAGAGAAAACCCTTTGTCTTCCGAAAGGAAAATTGAAGAACGAAATCTAGCAACATACTTTTTGATGGCATTAAAGGAAGATCGCTTAATGGAAATTCTTGATCCTCAACTGGTGAGGGAAGCAAGTGAGGAACAACTAGTTAAAATGGCAAAACTCATAAAGGAATGCCTTAATATTATGGGTAAAGATAGGCCTACCATGAAGGAAGTCGCGCTTGAATTAGAGGGCTTCAAGAAGCAAAATAGGCATCCTTGGTCCAACCAAAACAATGAAGATGAAAACATCCTTATTTGTGACAAAGATCTTTATAGTATTCCTTCACGTAATACAATGGAGTACTCTCAATCATATTCAATGGAAGTTAGTCTAATTTCTGATATAAATCATCCTCGTTAGTGATTTAACCACTCGACAATCTACTAATCTCAATTGCAAGAAATGATCAAACTTATTTTTATTGAGAATTGATAATTATGTAATATTTATACTTTCTTTTTTATCCTACTTTTCTTGGTACCATATAGTAAAACTTATATGAGTGGCCTCTTTTTGCACACAATTATTATTATTATTATTTTTTTGTTAGCAAAAATGACTTTCATAAATAATGTATTTAGTGCTGAAAATTAACTGGATGTTAAAAGGGCTTTGACCTCCTTACCTACTCCCTTCAACTTTAGTTATAACTTTATTCTAAAATCGTCTCCTCACCCTAAATAAGTAAATAAGATGCAAATTGATTTGTGTTTCACATCATAGCATATAAAGGCTATAAAAGAGATATGGTTCGTTGAAAGGAATTCTAAAATGATTGGATATTTAATCTAATCACCAGTATTATCATATTAAAAACATTGATCAATTTTTATGCAATATTAATCACCGCTTCATCTTAACAAAATGTGTAATGCAAATGTTGTTTCAAAAAATAGTAAATTAATTTTAAAATTTATGAATGAATTCCTAATTTGATGCTGAATTTTAGTAAATATGAATGCATTGTTAATTTTATTGGGTTTTTTTTGTGTCCCTTCTTATGTGGAAAAACCCATTTGAAGTGAATTCAAATGTCCATTTTTGTTGCCCGTGTGGGGATATTATTTTATCTTTTTTGGGATGCTTAGGGTGTAAATGTGATGTTGCCCCTTTTATCAAATGATGCATTTTTTAGAGTAAGAAAGTGAGAAACAAATTCTACAAAAACTGCAACTCGTTTTTCAACATTCCCTCCCCACAAAAAAAATCGTTCCCTCGAGTTTTGACCGTTGGATCGTTGTGTAACTTTAGAAGCTTATTGGGGATACATAGGACTGCATTTTGGAAGTTAGATCATTGTTTTGAGCTTTGGTTTTTCTGTAACAACTTCTAGACAAAAACTATTGTTTTTGGGTGATTTCTTCTTTTTTTTCTTAATTATTGCTTATTACGGTTGTTTGTTCTTGGGTAGTGTAACAATCCGGTTTACTTATTAGTAAAGTAAGTTAGGTCATCACGGGGTGTACTTAACACAAAGGAATCATATCTCAACCCATAACCTCTAAAAAGAGGTCATAAGATCTAAACCTAACTATAATAACTGATCTTGAGACCAAAACAGCTAAACCACAGTCCAAAATGTAACCTAAACTACAAAAATCTAAGATTAGCCCACAAAATCAAACTATTATATAATTCTACTATAGACCACACCGTCTCTACAACGACTATTCAAATAAACCAAAAAATCAAAATAGTTAAAATATAATCACTTCAATCGCCCCTTCCTTCCCGCAAGCTATCGATATGCGAGCAATCTAAAAGATAAAAACAACAGTAAGCAACCTAAGCCAAGTGTATCGGGACTTTTTATCAGCAAATGACACAAAGTAGCGGCAACCTCCCACACCTTCAACTCTAGATGGACCCTAGCAATTTGAGTGGATGTTATCGATCAGTGAATCTGTAATGTGAGCACCCCTGCTGAACTTTGACTACTATTTCTTTTCAAACACACAATGCTCACTTTATTCAAGGTTGATAACTTTGACACCGGATAAGAGACCCCTCTTGGACAATAGCAGCATTCCTTTCTCATCCATATGACCAAGCCTCATGTGGAAAATCTTGGTCATCTCCTGATGAGACACTAATGCACAAGCCGCACTAGATAGATTGGGGAAGATTGGGCTTTGGTCGATTGATGCCAATGACTATGATAGATTGGTGTAATTATTATATAAAATTTGACGACGACGACGACGACGACGACAACAACAACAACAACAACAACAACAACAACAACAACAATAATAATAATAATAATAATAATAATAATTTCTCTCAATGATGAATCCGCTGCCCCCCATATGATGAAAAAGTTGGCAGGGGCCTATTTTGATGTTGTTGAGAACAACCTTGTGTCTAGCTACGTACTCACACCAAGACAAATTACCATCCTTAGTTCTACTAGGAAATCACATGCACAACATAATCTGCTAACAATTCCAATCGATGGGCTAGGACAGAAAATGAAGCCTCGACAATGTCGATCTGTTTTATGTTATCGGCTCACTATTCCCTTGTTCACCGAAGGTAGTTTATGCCCGAGCTGCAACACTACCAGGATGAAAATATGGGGGTATCACACAGTTCATTGCTCCAGTGATGTTGGTGTGAAGTTTCGACATAATTTGGTTCGGGACATGCTTGTGGATATCTGTTGCAAAGCTGGGATCTCTATTCGTAAGGAGGCGCCATTGGGGTTCTCTTCGGAGGCGGGGAAAGATCTTAGGCCAGCGGATCTCCTACTGTTTAATTGGGTTCAGGGTAAAGATGCGTGTGTGGATGTAACTGGAAGTTTACCCTTTGCTGGTACAGGAGTTTACTCAAGGGCCCTTGGTGTTTCTTTAGCCAATGCTGCAGAAAGAAAGAGGAAGAAATACACAACTATTGCGAGAAGAACGATTATAAATTCATCCCTTTTGCTTTCTCCACCTTTGGAGAGCAAGGTGAAGACGCCCTCGACCTACTATCAAGGATTGCATCTGTTGTTATGAGCTACTCAAGTATCACCAAGTCTACGGCCTACATTTTCTACAGATTAGCCTTTTGTATTAAAAAAAAGGTGTGGTCAACTTATTGCTCGACTCCCCACCAACTTCTTGTAAAGTTTCTTTCTATGATATAAAATTACCTTATAATAAAAAAAATTAATAATAATAATAATAATAATAATAATAATAATAATAATAATAATAATAATAATAATAATAATAATAATAATAATAATTATTATTATTATTATTATTATTATTATTATTATTATTATTACACCAATCTATCATATTCATCATTGTGAATCGATCAAAGCAGCCTAATTATCACCAAATAATACAAAGAGGGTGACAAACATTAAGTATCATATATTGTAATAATTGTAAAATAACATTATTATAAAATAAATAAATTATATTAAAATATAAATTATAAAACTAAGTTATATTGCGATGTATAATACAAACTACATAGATCAGATATAATGTACTCCCTCCTATTCATTGATTCGGGGACATTTTCTTATTGGGTCAATTTATTGATTATGTCCCATTTCCATTTTTGTTATTCTTTTTTACCCCTTTACCCTTACTACAACAACACAACACAACACAAAAATATGAATTCATTTTATGGAAAAAGAGAGTTTTCCACCCACTTTTAAGTGGTCCCCCATTCTTCTTTGGTTTAGGTACAAAACTCAAATGTCCCTTTATCTATGAATAGGAAGGAGTATATAATACAAACTAGCTATTACAATGTGCAGTTATTAGAAAGATGTTGTGCTATTTTGTTTTTTATTGCTTGGAATTGGCCATAAGGGAAAGGACGCTGCTCCTTGGATGTGTTTAGAAGTTAAAAAAATAAAAAGAAACAAAAGCTAAAGTTCTATAAATTAGAATACATACTAAAAATATAATAAAAGAATTAAATATACCTTTTAAATATCATCATATAATATAGTCAATTTTTTGCACATTACATAGTAAAGAAATCAAAAAAATTAATATCAAAATTACTTGGTAATATAAGCCGGTTTGAAGTATAATAGCCCTAATAAAGGCTACTTAATACGTAAATTTACAAATATATTTATTTTTTTCAAATTTAACCAT
>NC_080055.1:8844309-8911809 GCF_026212465.1 Amaranthus tricolor
GTTTGAATTCAACCTTTTTTATAGAGCTGATTATTTGCGAGCTGCCCGCCAACTCAATAGTTAAACCTGGTTGCCAAACTAAATGTGGGAACGTAACAGTTCCCTACCCGTTTGGCATTGGTTTAGATGGAAAATGTTCACTTGATTACTTTTACGACATAGAATGCAACAATTTTTTCTATGACCCTCCAAAACCCTTCATAAGAAGTGGTAACCTGGAAGTGCTAGATATATCCATTGATGGTCAGTTGCGCATTTCTAACGAATGGTCGGTAAAACTAGTTGCCAATGATCCAATTGTATTGTCATACACAGCCAACAAATTAACTGTCATTGGTTGCGATAATTATGCTTATATTGTGGGTCCCAACTTTGCAACTGGGTGTACCGTTGGATGCTTCAATCTCTCGGATGTGATGAATGGATCATGTTCAGGGATTGGTTGTTGCCAAACCTCCATCCCTAAGGGCTTAAAATATTATGAAATAGAAGTACATAGATTGTATAGTGGTAATGTTAGTACATTAAACCCTAATGGCTATGCATTCTTAGGTGAGGATGATAAGTTCAGCTTTGATATTTCTTATCTTAGTAGTAACTTTAACAACCAAACACTAAAAAAAATTCCGATAGTTATTGATTGGTTTATTGGCCAAGGCAAAACATGTATGCAAGCTAAAGCGAATATGTCTTCTTATGCTTGCCAAAGTAATACTAATTGCATCGATTTTGAGAGTGGTTATCAAGGATATCGTTGCAGTTGTCTTACAGGTTATGAAGGTAATCCTTACCTTAACCCGGGATGCACAGGTTAGTAAGTATATCCTCCTATCTTTTTTTAGTGGTTATATTACATTGGTTAGATTTAGACTTAGTTAAAATAGTTTGGGTTGGATCATTTTTGTTGTGTCTACTTTGGGACATGTCATATTCGGATTGGGTTGGGTCTCCTTAATTGCTCGGTTTTGATCGACCCAGTGAATCTTAATCTTAATTTTAAAAAAGTTCATATCACTAAATTTTTCACAAAAGATATTTATTTTATCTTTATAAAACCTTTTTTATATTAAGTGATCAATAAACCACTTTGAAGGCATCAACAATGAAATAAATACTCAAAATATAAAATTAACTAGAAATATAGTGGATCCCTACTCAAAATGAAATGAAACTAAAAAGTTGAATTTTTTGGTGAAAAGTAAAAACGACTGAGTTTTATGCGTATAGTTTAATCCAATTTTTTCATGTTAGATCATTTTTATTTAATAAGTTAAAATTTTCAAGTTAGAACATATCTAATTTTCATTAAAATTATGAGTCAATTTAATTGAATTAAAAAAGTTGGCAGATACCTTTAAGTAGATATCAATACTAACATACAAAATTGAAACCTTCAATTATCATGTGTTGCAACTATGTTAATTCTTTTCTTATTTAAATAAAAAAAGCAGAAAATAATTTATTTTTTTCAAAAATTTAGCTAGGAACATATTCTTCAAAGCTTAATTGGGTAGGTAATCATTAAGAATATTGAAAATTTGATTCTATAGGTTCAACTTGTAGGTAATTATCTTTAAATAATCTGACTTTTATTTATCTTATAATTGTCCAATCTTTGCATGTTATTTTCTACTAAAAGACCTTAATAGTTTCCTTCATCTATCGTAATAAGTTATTCTAAAAAATATTATCACGTGTCTTTTTATAATTGTTTGTTATTTTTTGAAATAACATAAAAAAAACAAAAAAATATTAAACAAGCATGTCCTTTTCACCCCCTGCCAATGCTCTCTCCTAGGTTGAGCCATGAACCTACTCACAACACTAACAGCGTGCGCAATATCCGGCCTAGTACAGACCATAGCATACATCAAATAACCAACAACATTGGCATAAGGGACTTTAGACATATACGCTAACTCCTCCTCAGTTTGAGGTGACATAGAGAAAGACAATTTGCAGCTCACAGATGTTGGTGTACTTATAGGCTTCGACTTCTCCATCCCAAAACGAGACGAAATCTTTTCGATGTAACTTTTCAGAGTCAAGAAAAGCTTACCTCTAGCCCGATCCCTTTAGATCTCCATACCCAAAATCTTCTTAGTTGGACCTAAATCTTTCATGTCAAATTCCGAGCTAAGCAACTCTTTAAGTCTAGCAGCATCCGATTTATTCTTTGTGGCAACAAGGATGTCATCAACATATAACAATAAATAAATCATGGAACCATCATCCAACTTACTATGATACACACAGCAATCATACGCGTTCCTATCAAAACCATGCGAAACCATAAAAAAATCAAACCTCTTGTACCACTGCCGAGGCGATTGCTTAAGTCCATACAACGACTTTAGCAATCTGCATGCATAGTGCTCTTTCCCTAGGATCTCGAATCCCTCAGGTTGCTTCATCAAAATCTCCTCCTCCAAATCGCCATGAAGGAAAGCCGTCTTAACATCCAACTAATCCAGTTCAAGGTCAAAATGTGCTACAATCGACAAGAGCACACGAATAGAAGTATGTCGAACCACTTGTGAGAATATTTCCACGAAGTCAACCCCTTCTACCTGATTGAACCCTTTTGCAACTAGCCTAGCCTTAAAACGAACATTCTCAGATTTAGATGATCCTTCTTTCTTCTTAAAAATCCACTTGCACCCTACAAGCTTTCTCCCCTCTGGTACCTTCACAAGTTCCCACACTCTGTTCTTGTAAAGAGTTAAATCTCTTCACCCATTGCAGCAAGCCATTGCGCCGACTCACTACAACTAATTGCTTGTTTATACATGGCAGGTTCATATGACTCTACATCATCAGCTACACTCAATGCATAACCTGTCAAATTCTCAACAAAGTAATTTCTTCCTTCCATCTCTTCAATCAACCTAACAGGCTTCTTGATAACTCGTCTAGGTCTCTCAAAAATGGTGTCAGATTGACTAGATGACCCCTGATTATACTGCTCCACCTCCTCCCTAGAGTTAGGAGAGGATGTAATAACCTCAGGTTCAGGAGTACTCGGCACTGGAGCCTCAACATCATCATCAATGAATTGCACTCGAGGTAAATCAGCAATGGATGACTGATGTACCTCAAGTACTCCATCTGTCTGCAACAAGTTCTTCCCTTCCTTTCCCAAATTAGAAGACTCCCGAGCTCTTCTTGGAATAAATGGTGCTCTCATCAAAAATGACATCCCTAATAAGAATGACACGACCCTCCGAAGGTGAATAGATTCTAGACCCCTTCACACCATCACCGTACCCAACAAAACACCCTTTCTTCGCTCGTGGATCCAGCTTACCCTCACTAACATGATAATAAGCAACACAACCAAAGATCTTCAAGTTAGAGACACTAGGGAACTTACCACTCCAAATCTCAAACGGAATTCCGAAATCAATTCCCAAATGCGGACCCCTATTGATGATATAACAAGCTGTCATCACAACTTCACTCCAATACCTCCTCCCAAGCCCTGCATTAGAGAGCATGCATCGAACTCTCTCAAGTAGTATCTGATTAACCCGCTCTACAACACCGTTCTGCTGTGGTGTCATCCTAACGGTATGATGCCGACCAATACCCTCATCTGCACAGAACTGATTAAACTCTTCTTTGCAAAACTCTAGCTCATTGTCTGTTCGTAGCTTCTTGATCTTCCTACCCTGTCAATTCTCCACCAAAGCTTTCCATTGCTTAAAAGCTTTAAAGGCATCATCCTTTGACTTAAGCAACCTAAGCCATGTGTATCGAGATTTGTCATCTACAAATGACACAAAATAGCGAAAACCTCCCATATCTTCAACCTTAGATGGACCCAAGCCATCTAATTAGATATAATCGAGCACTTCATCAGTAACGTGAGCACCCTTGCTGAACTTTGACCTGTGTTTCTTCCCAAACACACAGTTCTCACAAAATTCAAGTTTGGCAACTTTGATTCCGGATAGTAGGCCCCTCTTAGACAATAGCTGCTTCCCCTTCTCCCCTATACAACCAAGCCTCATGTGCCAAATCTTGGTCATCTCCTGGTGAGACGACGATACGCAAACCGCAGAACTAGACAGTGTAACACCCTCAAAGACATAGAGGGTGTTACTCTTGATACCCTTAAGTACCAACTCCGAACCTCGGTAAATGGAAAACTCCCCATCCGAAAAAACTCCATTGTACCCCAAATCATCCAAGGTACCTAATGAAATCAGATTCTTCCCCAACGCAGGGAAATGTCGAACTCTAGTCAATGTCATCTTTCGCCCATCACTAGTCCCCAATCTCATGGACCCAATACCCGTAATCTTACAAGGTGCATTGTTACCTACAATAACTTTACCCCCATTGCAAGACTCATATGTGTCAAACCAATCTCGACGCTGACTCATATGGAACGAATACCCCGAATCTAGAACCCAATCATCAGAAAGATCCCCAGACTTAGCAGAACTTACTAACGCCTCCTCCGAATTATAGTTCTCCTTCGATTTTTCCTCAACTACAGCAGCTTGGGACTTGCCCTTCCTCACCGGACAATTAGCCCTAAAGTGACCCGGTTCCTTGCAGTAAAAACAGGTCTTCCCCGCAGTCTTACCAAGTCCCTCATTGCCATTTCCAGCACCCCACTCGGTATTGTTGCCCTTGTTAATCCCTTTTTTTTTAGACTTCCCGGACTTAACAAACAACCCACTGCCACTCTCTCCGTTATCACCTATAACTTTTTAACGAAGTTCCCTAGTATGAAGTGTTCTCTTCACTTCTTCTAAGGTCAGTGAGTCTTTTCCAACAACAAAAGACTCAATAAAATTCTCATAGCTAAACGGTAGAGACACAAGTAAAATCAATGCAACATCCTCATCATCTATTTTAACATTTAAGTTACGCAAATCTAGTAAAATAGAGTTAAGTTTTTCAAGATGTTCCCATAAGAGAGTACCTGACTGCATTCGAAAGCTGAACAACCGCTGCTTCAGCAATAATTTGTTCGTCAGCGACTTAGTCATATACAATGACTCCAATTTCATCCATAGTTCCGCCGTTGTAGCCTGATCAGCGACCTCCGTGATGATATGATCATCCAAACTTAGAAAAATGGTAGAATGACCCTTTTCCTCCATTACTGCTAATTGCCCGTTAGTTAACCCGTCTTCTGACCCCGCAGTAGTACTCTTTGAAGCCAACGGACGCCACATTTGCTGTTGTTTCAACAGAGCCTTCATCTTTATTTGCCATAGCCCGAAGCTATTTTTCCCGGTAAATTTCTCGATTCTTATTGTAGAATCTCCAGCCATTGTTCCACTCAAAAACTCTCCAAGGACTTAAACCTAAGGCCTTGATGCCAATTGTTGTACGACAGCGGAAGCTAGTTCGTCGAACAATAATGAAGCAATAAGAAAATTCAATGCAAAATAAGTAATTGACATGAGAGATTTAATGTGGTTCACTATCAATGTGATACTTACATCCACCAGCACCAAGATCAAATAATTTTACTATGAAGGCAAAGAATTACAAGATGAATCTCAATGACACTCACAAATTAATGGCTCTCTTGTGATCTCTCTCAATTTTGTGAATCATTATACTAATCCTAAAATGGGAGTGTATATACTAATGCTCAATAAAAGGAAGTTATTACATAATAAACACAAAGTAACCGTCCCAAAAGACACCTCCCGTGAAAAGAAACCGCCATTTTGCGAGCCGTGTACAACTACGCGAGCCGCGAAATGAAGACAGAACGCACTCCGTGCCCAGGGGACTGAGGCAGCAGCTTCTCCATGCCCCTTGGACCTCCTCTTTTACCCATACTCATCTTCTTCAATGGTGCTTGCTAGTTTGAGTCACCATTAACAACATATAGGGTAAATTTAATCAAATTAGATTTAATTTTGGGAAAAATTTTATAAATTTGAGTAAAGTAATTGATCAAGTTTTAATGAAAGAAGACGTGTGGCTTTGTTTATATTTGATTTTCTAATGAAGGAAGAGAGAAAAGGTAGACCTTCAAAAGAAAATGAAATATAAAGGTCAAATCTTTAAAAGATAAATTTAAGGTTGATTTTTTAAAGTTAATTTATCTGAAATATGGAATCAAATTTTTAAGTAAATATAGTGCATTACGCAATTGATTCCATCAATTAAATTTTATTTTATTGCATAAAAATAGTATAAATGTAGTGCATTACACGTTTTATTCCAATAATTAAATTTATTTTATTGTGTACTAGTGTTTTATTTGAAAGCTAATTTTTAATTTATTTGAAATTGTTTGACACATTTTCAAATTTCCTGTTAATGCAAGTACCAATATTAGTGACAATGATGTAACTTTAAACATATTATCGAACATGCGTTATCATGTACATTGGAGGAGGATGGTAAGGATGTGTCGAGCTGCGTTGGTGTAAGGTTTGAAACGATACACGAGGTGCTTAACGTGGAGAAAATAATGCTTCAATAAAGGAGGGAGGAAACCATGCCTTGAACGAGTCAAGGCATGTCAAGAAGGTTGCTCGATCAAAGAACCGGAAAAATAATGATCAGAAGGCAGCAGCAAGGCTGGTCGTTCGATCAACTATGCAGTGGGCTATGAGTGGCTAATATTTTGATGGCTCGTTCGAGGCAATGTTGGGCTCGTTCGAGCATGGACATAGGACTTTGTTTCTTGGTCAAAATGTGAACATTTGGCATTGATGTTGGAACATTATTCCTTGTTTAATGTGTTGTTTATCGTAATGTTTCTTGTTATGTTTATTACCATAGTAATTAGGGTGTTACATGTGAGTTTATGGTAATTTATGAGGGAATTCTAAGAGTGATGAATACCTTGCCTATAAATAGGATTCATCACTCATAGAAACATACACCACAAACACATATTGTTGAAAGGGCTATTTCTTTGTAAGAAACTTGAGAGTCTTCTTCATAGAATAAGTATTGTGATCTTAAGAGATTGTTCTCAAGATTCAATATAATAAACAACATTTGAGGGGCAGGTATCCAAAATACTTCATAAACACTTGTGTTCATTTTCGCATAATTTTCATTTTTTTTTTCATTGTTGAACCTCTTTGAGGCTTTTATTTTATTTTCATTTATATAAACTTTTTGTGCACAGATATCGACGAGTGTAGAGATGCAAGCAATACTAATTGCTCTCATATTTGCACCAACACACCAAGTAGCTACAACTGCTCTTGTCCGAAAGGATATCATGGTGATGGTCAAAAACATGGAACCGGTTGTGTAAGGAATACTTCCAAGTTAGCTACAATGTTAAGTTTAGGTAATACACCTTAACATAACTCATGTTTGATAAAAATATCTGTGATATTATATAATTGATAAAACGTTATCTTTAATTATGGTTGGAATGACATTTTTGTCCCTACAATTAAGTTAGTTTGCCTAGAATTGTGTTGTGTCTAGCTAGACACGAACGCAAAAATTTTGATTTTAATGCGTCGAAATTTCTCATTTTTTATTTTTTATTTTCCTAAAGACTAATCGTACATTAATAAATGAATAAATATACATATTTCTTATATTTCATTAGGCGTATGTTCATTAGAAAAAAGTAAATAAATAAAATTAAGAAAGTTATGGTCATTTATTACTATTGATAGCTCCCATATCATAAAATATCATTGGTTATTTTAATATTATCTATATCTATATGTCGCATCTAATGAAATGTGTTGATGATCTTCATAAAATATTGCAGGCTTGAGCTTAGGATTTTTATTGTTGTTGGTAATGAGTTGCATATGTTTTAGCACAATTAGAAGAAATAAGCAGATTAAAATGAAAAAGAAATTCTTTGAGCAAAATGGAGGATTATTACTAAAACAACATCTTATTCGGTATGGAAGAAGTACGGAATCATCAAAAATATTTTCAGAGAACGAACTAAAAGCCTCAACTAAAAATTATAGAGATGATCGTATTTTAGGAAGAGGAGGCTATGGAACTGTGTACAAGGGTATATTACCAGATGGTCGTGAAGTTGCCATTAAGAAATCTAAAGTGATAGATCATATTCAAGTCGAACAATTCATAAATGAAGTTGATATTTTAACACAAATTAATCATAGAAACGTAGTGAAACTGTTGGGATGTTGTCTTGAAACTGAGGTTCCTTTGCTAGTATATGAATTCATCTCAAACGGCACTCCCTATGAACATATCCATAAAAATAAGGGCATGACATCTTGGCTTACTTGGGCCAACTGCATAAGGCTTGCAACTGAAACAGCTGATGCACTGATGTATCTCCATTCATCTGCTTTAATTCCTATAATCCATCGAGATATTAAATCAGCTAACATATTATTAAATGAAAGCAACACTGCAAAGGTGTCTGACTTTGGTGCGTCAAGGTTAGTACCAATTGATCAAATTCATGTCACAACATTAGTCCAAGGAACTTTGGGTTATTTGGATCCGGAGTATTTCCGTACAAGCCAGCTAACAGAGAAAAGTGATGTTTATAGCTTTGGAGTTGTTCTTGCAGAGCTTCTCACTAGAGAAAAACCTTTGTCTTCCGAAAGGAAAATTGAAGAACGAAATCTAGCAACATACTTTTTGATGGCACTAAAGGAAGATCGCTTAATGGAAATTCTTGATCTTCAACTGGTGAGGGAAGCAAGTGAGGAGCAACTAGTTAAAATGGCTAAACTCATAAAGGAATGCCTTAATATTAGGGGTGAAGATAGGCCTACCATGAAGGAAGTTGCGCTTGAATTAGAGGGTTTCAAGAAGAAAAATAGGCATCCTTGGTCCAACCAAAACAATGAAGATGAAAACATCCTTATTTGTGACAAAGATCTTTATAGTATTCCTTCACGTAATACAATGGAGTACTCTCGATCATATTCAATGGAAGTTAGTCTAAAATCTGATATGAATCATCCTCGTTAGTGATTCAACCACTCGACAATCTACTAATCTCAATTGCAAGCAATGATTAAACTTATTTTTATTGAGAATTGATAAATTATGTAATATTTATACTTTCTTTTTTATCCTACTTTTCTTGGTACCATATAGTAAAACTTATATGAGTGGCCTCTCTTTGCTAAAAAAGTAATATGCACACTTTTTTTTTTTTTTGTTAGCAAAAATGACTTTCTTAAATAATGTGTTTAGTGTTGAAACTTGACTGGATGTTAAAAGGGGCTTTGACCTCCTTACCTACTTCCTTCAACTTTAGTTATAACTTTATTCTAAAACCGTCTCTTCACCCTAAATAAGTAAATAAGATGCAAAATGATTGGATATAAAGGCTTTCAAAGAGATATGGTTCGTTGAAAGGAATTCTAAAATGATTGGATATTTAAGCCAATCACCAGTATTATCATATTAAAAACATTAAGGGATATTATCAATGGTAACCCTGTACTATAGCAAAATAACAATGGTACCCCAGTGTATTTCAATGGTACCCTCCAAGTATATGCTAATTACAACTGTGACACTATTAATGATATTTTCGTTAAATGTCCGTTAAATTTTGAATTTAACCTAACCATGGTTAGTTTCTTCTTCTTCCCTTTTCCCTTTCCTCTTCCTGCTATCCTTCCATGGCTGCTTCATCTCAAGCTCGACAATGATCCTACATTTAGTTGATTTTCAAAATTTGGTTGGTGGGTGAAGTACTACTGGTCCTACTGTATTTTGACACCAAACCCGCAATAACCAAATTAACAACTGCATTTTGACACCAAACCCGCAAGAAACGACTGAGAAATCAAACAAAAAACTAAAACTAGCGACAAACACAAATGCAAGAATCAGAATTTTTGTCACTACCTTTCCCTTGAACAAAAAACTGGAATCGATTATTGATTATCAAATCAATAACTACAATGATAAGCGAATGACAATCTAAATGCATCACAATGAAAAGCAATGACAATCTAAGTAAACATGAAAACTCAATTGAAAAATAAAATGAAAATCAAAATGAAAATCAAAACAAAATTTAAAATTAAAATGCAATAAAGTGAAAACCAAATGAAAAACTACAATGAAAATCGAATGACAATCAGAAATATCAAAACTAAAATGAAAATCAAACTTGTCACAAGAAAAGATCTTACCTTTCTTGAGATAACTCTATCATTAAAATCTAATCAATTATACATGCTCTTATCTCGGATATTCTCAATACTGGAAATAATGCAATTTTAAAAAATGGAAACATATTGAATCAGAAATCCATATCAAATCAAATCAAAAAAATATCAAACAAATAGTAAATTAAAATCCCAATTCAAGAAACCATAACTAAAACCTTCAGAATCCACAAATAAAGAAACCCAAAAGCCCAAAGCAACTCAAATAAAAGAAACAAACAAAGATGATTTAAAATTAAAACCCAAAAAAAATGAACAAAAATGATTGTCAGAATCATAAGAAAATCTGACCATTACTTAATACCCCAAAAATGGTAGATGGCGAAATTACTAATAAAAGAAATTAGAAAAACTAACGGTTCTGCAACTAACTATGGAAGGGGAGCAGGAAGAGGAAAGGAAAAAGGGAAGAAGAAGAAACTAACCATGGTTAGGTTAAATTCAAAATTTAACGGACATTTAACGGAAAAATCATTAATAGTGCCCCTTGGGGGCATCATTGAAATACACTGGGGTACCATTGTTATTTTGCTATAGTACATGGGTACCATTGATAATGTCTCAAAACATTAATCAATTTTTATGCAATATTAATCATCGCTTCATCTTAACAAAATGTGTAATGCAGATCTTGTTTCAAAAAATAGTAAATTAATTTTAAAAATAATGAATAAATTCCTAATTTGATGTTGAATTTTAGTAAATATGAATGGATTGTTAATTTTATTGGGCTTTTTTTGTGTCCCTTCTTATGTGGAGAAAGCTATTTAAAGTGAATTCAAATGTCCATTTTTGTAGCCCGTGTGGGGATATTATTTTATCTTTTTTGGGAAGCTTAGGGTGTAAATGTGATGTTGCCCCTTTCATCAAATGATGCATTTTTTAGAGTAAGAAAGTGAGAAACAAATTCTACAAAAACTGTAACTCGTTTTTCAGCATTCCCTCCCCAAGAAAAAAATCGTTCCCTCGAGTTTTAACCGTTGGATCGTTGTGTAACTTTAAAACCTTGTTGGGGTTACATAGGACCGCATTTTGGCAGTTAGATCATTGTTTTGAGCTTTGGTTTATTTGTAACAACTTCTAGACAAAAACTATTGTTTTTGGGTGATTTCTTCTTCTTTTTTTTCTTAATTATTGCTTATTACAGTTGTTTGTTCTTGGGTACTATAACAATCCGGTTTACTTATTAGTAAAGTAAGTTAGGTCATCACGGGGTGTACTTAACACAAAGGAATCATATCTCAACCCATAACCTCTAAAAAGAGGTCATAAAATCTAAACCTAACTATAATAACTGATCTTGAGTCCAAAACAGCTAAACCACAGTCCAAAATATAACCTAAACTACAAACATCTAAGATTAGTCCACAAAAGCAAACTATTATATAATTCTACTATAGACCACACCGTCTCTACAACAACTATTCAAATAAACCAAAAAATCAAAATAGTTGAAATATAATCGCAACAATCGCCCCTTCCTTCCCACAAGCTATCGATATGCGAGCAATCTAAAAGATAAAAACAACAGTAAGAAACCTAAGCCAAGTGTATCGAGACTTGTTATCAGCAAATGACACAAAGTAGCGGCAACCTCCAACACCTTCAACTCTAGATGGACCCCAGCAATTTGAGTGGATCTTATCAATCATTGAATCTGTAATGTGAGCACTCCAACTGAACTTTGACTAGTATTTCTTTTCAAACACACAATGCTCACTAAATTCAAGGTTGATAACTTTGACACCAGATAAAAGACCCCTCTTGGACAATAGCGGCATTCCCTTCTCATCTATATGACCAAGCCTCATGTGGCAAATTCTTGTCATCTCCTGATGAGACACTAATGCACAAGCCGCACTAGATAGATTGGTGAAGATTTGGCTGCTTTGATCGATTGATGCCAATGACTATGATAGATTGGTGTAATTATTATATAAAATTTGATAATAATAATAATAATAATAATAATAATAATAATAATAATAACAATAATAATAATAATAATAATAATAATAATAATAATAATAATAATAATAATAATAATAATAATAATAATTTCTCTCAATGATGAATTCGCTGCCCCCCATATGATGAAAAAGTTGGCAAGGGCCTATTTTGATGTTGTTGAGAACAACCTTGTGTCTAGCTACATGCTTACACCAAGACAAATTACCATCCTTAGTTCTACCAGGGAATCACATGCACAACATAATCTGCTAACAATTCCAATCGATGGGCTGGGATAGAAAATGAATCCTCGACAATGTCGATCTGTTTTATGTTATCGGCTCACTATTACCTTGTTCACCGAAGGTAGTTTATGCCCGAGCTGCAACACGGCCAGGATGGAAATATGGGAGGATCATGCAGTTCATTGCTCCAGTGATGTTGGTGTGAAGTTTCGACAGAATTTGGTTCGGGACACGCTTGTAGATATCTGTTGCAAAGCTGGGATCTCTATTCGTAAGGAGACGTCGTTGGGGTTCTCTTCGGAGGCGGGGAAATATCTTAAGTCAGTGGATCTCCTACTATTTGATTGGGTTTAGGGTAAAGATGCGTGTATGGATGTAACTGGAAGTTTACCCGTTGCTGGTACAGGAGTCTCCTCATGGGCCCTTGGTGTTTCTTTAGCCAATGCTGCAAAAAGAAAGAGGAAGAAATACACAACTAAGTGCGAGAAGAACGATTATAAATTCATCCCTTTTGCCTTCTCCACCTTTGGAGAGCTAGGTGAAGACGCCCTCGACCTGCTATCAAGGATCGCATCCATTGTTATGAGCTACTCAAGTATCACCAAGTCTATGGCCTACATTTTCTACAGATTAGCCTTTTGTATTAAAAAAGGTGTGGGAGGTCAGCTTATTGCTCGACTCCCCCATCAACTTCTTGTAAAGTTTCTTTCTATGATATGAAATTACCTTATAATAAAAAAAAAAAAATAATAATAATAATAATAATAATAATAACAATTATTATTATTATTATTATTATTATTATTATTGTTATTATTATTATTATTATTATTATTATTATTATTATTATTATTATTATTATTACACCAATCTATCATATTCATGATTGTGAATCGATCAAAGCAGCCTAATTATCACCAAATAATACAAAGAGGGTGACAAACATTTAAGTATCATATATTATAATAATTGTAAAATTACATTATTATAAAATAAATAAATTATATTACAATATAAGTTATAAAACTAAGTTATATTGCGATGTATAATACAAACTACATAGATCAGATATAATGTACTCCCTCCTATTCATTGATTCGAGCACATTTTTTTATTGGATCAATTTATTGATTATGTCCAATTTTTATTTTTGTCATTCTTTTTTACCCCTTTACCCTTACTATAACAACACAACACAACACATAAATATCAATGCTCTTTATGGAAAAAGAGAGTTTTTCATCCACTTTTAAGTGGTCCCCCCACCCCTTTTTGATTTGGGTACAAAACTCAAATATCCCTTTATCTATGAATAGAAAAGAGTATATAATACAAACTAGCTTTATGGCAATCTGCAGTTATTAGAAAGATGTTGTGCTATTTTGTTTTTTATTGCGTGGAATTGGCCATAAGGGAAAGGACGCTCCTCATTCGATGTGTTTAGAAGTTCAAAAAATAAAATGAAACAAAAGCTAAATTTCTATAAATTAGATTACATACTAAAAATATAATAGAAGAATTAAATCTACCTTTTTAAATATCATCATACTCCCTCCAATTCAGCTTATGTGTCCCATTTCTTTTTATGGTTAAGTCACTTTAATTGTCCCATTTTTATTTTATGTATGGATAATGGATTTTTGACTTTTATGTCCTTAGTAGCTTTATCCTATTTTCAATTATACCCTCCATTACCCATACTAATTTTCCTCCCTTACATTAAAAACCCATAATACCACTCTCTTTCCTACCCTTAGGGTCCCACTTTTGACTCTACTTAAAATCCGTAAAACGTCAAATGGGACTCTTAAGATGAATAGAAGGGAGTATAATATAGTCAATTTTTTGCACATTACATAGTAAAGAAATCAAAAAAATTAATATCAAAATTCCTTGGTATGCCCGTTTGAAGTATAATAGGCCTAATAAAGGCTACTTCATACATAAATTTACAAATATATTTATTTTTTTCAAATTTAACCATTTCAAATAATGATAGGTACTAACTAATGATCATGCTAAATTTCATGTGAAACAAATCAAGTTTGACTTAATTTATGCAGGTAAGTAGTTTAAAAATCTCTTAAAACAATTACTTAACACGTAATTTCACACCTATGCACATATTTTCAAGCCTAACTATTTCAGAATTACAATAGTTACAACTTAGTGTTGCATGCATAACTTCATGTCAAACAAATATAATTTAGGTTAAGTTTTGCATATTTGACGCATAAAAATCCCTTAAAATGGCTACTTAATAAGTAATTTGATATTTCTATTTTTTAAGCCTAACTATTTGAGAATTGGATTTGTATGAACAAGATTGCAACTTCCTTGACCAAAGAACTTATGTTGACAAAATAAATCCGTCACAATCTATATATTCCTTATTGTGTTATTTCAACACCACATTTCATAATAAATATGAAAATGCCACATATGTCTAGAGACAGAACTTAGCATGCTCTGTTCAATGATTTCTCACTTCATGCTAATCTATTGGTTTAGCAAAATTAGGAAATTATCTTGAATCATCTTAAGAGCTAGTCAGTGCGCGCATTGCTTTTACTAAGCAATCGCTATCGATCAAATTGATTCATTGAAATTATATTGCAGCTAGTCTCTTGAGAGACGGTCTTTTTGAGAGATGTCTTTTAGATCCAATCCATTTAAACATAATACTTAATTATTATATTTTTAATATTTACTTATATTATTATTAATACTTATTTATCATATTTTTAATGCCTACTTACAATATCTTAAATATCTACTTATATTATTTTTAATGCTTACTTACAATATTTTAAAAAATATATAGTAAACAGACCCAATTAGAGATGGTCTCTCAAAGAGACCGTCTCTCACAAGAATTAGTGATTATATTAAGAGTAATAATTAGTTGGATATGACTCCCCCTGCTACCTGTAGTTGGTCCAACAAAGGGGTGTTTGGCAATTATCTGATAGTTGTTGATTGTTGACTGTTGGTTTATAAGTTGGCTTGGTTGAACAGCTAAATATGTTGACTATTTTTGTTGGCTTTTCAGATTGCTGAAAAAACTAGTTTTTTGTGGACATGTTTGGTAAATTTAGGTATCAGTTGTTCAGAGTTTTTTTAGATAAAAAGTGAGTCAACAAGCCAAAAATCAACAAAGAAGCTAACTAGAGTAGCTCTTTAGTTTTGTTTAAAAGCCAAATTTTCAACTGACTTAAAGCCATTTTCTAAACATATTTTTTAACTGTTTAACCAATCACTAAACCTAAGATTAACAACCAAAAAATCAAACCAGCATAAATACACCCAAAAACAACTTCGATAGTATTGAAATTATATTCATAGGACTTTATGTATATCCTAACATACTCTAAAAATACAAGAGGATTTTAGTAATTCTCAAAGTTGGTGCTGGTCTAAGGATAACCTCTTCATGTTCAGATGCCTTTTCTCCCTCACTTTTGGGTGTTGTATCTTGTAACATGTTCTTTTTCAGCAATAAAATTTTATTTTTGTTTGAAAAAAATTGTCAAAAATATTTACCTAAAAGTTTTGTTTGTAAAATATCTGGTACTGGTTATAAATTGCCAAAAACTATCTTTTAAAAACTATTTGTAAATGACTCCTTAACTAATATTTTCTTTGTAAAAAACAACCTTTATTTTAACAATTTTCAAAAAAATAAAGTTCTTGTTATTACGTAACAATCAAAAACCAACCAAATAGCTAGTTATAAATAGTTTGAAAACAACGTTTATACACAAAAAATTAAATAAATAATATTAGTAGTGGCCTAAAAAACTAAAATTAGATCTTTGCTAATGATGTTAAGGCTTTGAACAACACGCCACCCATGCTAAAACAAAAGAGAAGGTAGATGGAGAAATAAATATATGACTTGTTAGTGGAAGTCTTAAGTTTATTGAAGGTTGACTCCATAGAGAGTTGGTCTTTCTTGGGAGTTCATATAATCTTAGTTGCAACATTTTACATGTACCTTGAACAATAAATTTAAAATATGTTTAGAGCTTTATATAATTTCTTCTTGTTATGGCTTTGGTTGAATTTAATCATCCTTAAATTTTCCAGTTTTAGTTGCAATACTACATCAATATCATATTCACTATATCCTGCTCGTAGAAATTATAATCAATATTTGAAGAGAAATAGAAGACAGCAGACTATACAATTATCAAAAGATGGTTGCAATACAACATGTGGAAACTTAAAGGTTCCCTACCCGTTTGGCATTAGCCTAGACGGAAAATGTTCTCTTAACAAGTATTACATCATAAATTGCAACAGTTCGTACTATGACCCTCCAAAACCCTTCTTAGGAAGAAAAGGTAACCTTGAAGTGCTAGATATATCGATAAACGGCCAGTTACGTATTTCCAATTTCGTAGCAAGTAGCTACGTCCAACAAACTCAAGGGAACGAAGTAGTCTCGCAATCTTTTGATGCATCGGTAGATCTCGCCGCATTTCCAATCGTGTTTTCGGACACAGAAAATAAACTAATTGTTGTTGGTTGTGATGATTATGCACTTGTCTACGGGTTACATGAACGAACGTTCACAACGGGTTGTGTTGCGGGGTGTTCTAATCTATCGGATGTGATAGACGGTTCATGTTCAGGGATGGGTTGTTGCCAAATATCGATTCCAAAGGGGTTGAAAAGCTTCAAAATAAATTTGAGAAGTCTAAGCAATCACACCCATGTGTCTCACTTTAATAGCTATGCTTTTTTAGCTGAGCAAGATAAGTTCATATTCAATGCTAATGATCTCAAGGACCCAAACTTTCGGAACAAAACAAAGAAAAATGTTCCTGTAGTGATTGATTGGTTTGTTGGGATGAGACAAAACTGTGTTCAAGCTAAAGAAAACAAGTCATCTTATGCTTGTCAAACTAACACCAAGTGCAACGATTTTAACGGTGGATATCGTTGCAGTTGTCTTCAAGGTTATGAGGGTAACCCTTATCTTAGCCCCGGATGCACAGGTTAGTTCGTACATCCTACCATTTCTTTTTAAGAATGATATGCAGAATCTTATCTGATAAAAGTAGTATATACATGCTCTAAATAAGGTAAGATCCAATTTTCTGATCTGCATACTAGCTACCTTTTATAAATATACGATAGGCTGAGAAAAACAGAGGGCTAAGAGAGGCGATAGTAAGAATCATATGCAGAATCTCGCCTGATAAAGTAGTAATAGAGGATTTCAATTGGATCATCGGGTTGATTTCGGATTAGATGTTTTGGATCAGTTAAAATCGAATTTTGTGTCCACATTATTTTTTACATAATTGTAAATAATTTTTGAAGTTGAATCAAATCAGGTTCGCTTACGAGTAGGGCTGGCAAAAGCTGACCCGACCTGCTAACCTGATCTGAAACCGACCCGAAATTAGCGGGTTTGGGTTTAGATTTTTGACCCAATTAATTAAATGGGTCAACCCGACCTGATCTGTTTATTAAATGGGTTAGGTTCAGGTTGAATATTTAAACCCGAAAAAAACATGTTTAACCCATTTATTAAATGGGTCAATCAGGTCAGGTCGACCCATATTAGCCCATTTAATAACCCATTTATTTTCTTAAATAAAGACTAAAGAGTAACTCATTGACTGAAATTGAAAATCAAAGCGGCAAAGAGACCAAAGACCAAAGATTAAATAAAGCGAAAAAAAACCCTAATTGCTAAACATTTCCCATTTTCCCGATTTCCGCCTCCATTCGTCACTTCCTCTTCTCCTTCCTCTTCTCTCTTTTGTGCGATTCAGACCTTCTCCTTCCTCTTCTCTCCGGCAGCTTCTTCTGTTCTCCTTCATCTTCTCTGCGGCACCAAGGTAAGTATTATTAACACATAAAAGTCCGATTTTTCTGTTTTTTTTTATCGATTTTATTGTTTTTAGATTTGGATTGTGTTCGATTTTTTTGTGTTTGATTTTGATGTTCATTGCTGGAACTGATTTTCTCTCTTTAATTCTTGGTTCGTGTTCGTGTTTGTGTTTGCTGGAACTGATGTTCATTGTTTTTTTTTTCATTTTTCTGTTTCATTTTTATCGATTTTTTTGATTTTTTTGATTTTTCTGTTTGTGTAAACAGTTTGCTCCATTTTTCTTTATGTTTTTTGTATTTCTTCTGGTAGAGGTTAATCTGTTTGTGTTCCTTCTTCGTGTTTGCTGGAAGCCTGGAACTGATGTTCATTGTTTTTTTTTTCATTTTTCTGTTTCATTTTTATCGTTTTTTTTTTTTTTATTTTTTTGATTTTTCTGTTTGTGTAAACAGTTTACTCCATTTTTCTTTATGTTTTTTGTATTTCTTCTGGTGGAGGTTAATCTGTTTGTGTTCCTTCTTCGTGTTTTCTGGAAGCCTGGAACTGATGTTCATTGTTTTTTATTTTTTCATTTTTCTGTTTCACTTTTATCGTTTTTTTTGATTTTTTTGATTTTTCTGTTTGGGTCATTAGCAGGTTGACCCGACCTGCTACAGATCAGGTCGGGGTTTCAATTTTTGACCCATTTAATTAAATGGGTTAGGTTCAGGTCAAGGGTCTATTGACCCATTTATATATGACCCGAACCTGAATATGACCCAACCCGACCTGTTTGACACCCCTACTTACGAGATCAGTTAAATTTCGGTTCATCGGATTTTTTTTTAACACCTCGAAGTAGTATATACGTGCTTTAATTAAGATAAGACCCAAATTTTTGATCAGCATACTAGCTACCTTTAAAAATATACACTAAACTAGAAAATTTGAAAACATTAAGATAAAAAATCAAAAAAAAATGAACGAAATAATACAACTTTCAAACTTATTCCAACAGTAAGCGTGAAAATCCCAAACCTGAGGTATGGAGTTGTTCGCAATTAGTAACTGCGAACAGCTACGTTACATATTTTTTTTTTCCTAATTTTTGAGTTGTTATTTGTTGTATTTGCATTAGAGACATTAGAATAAGTAATTACAACTCAATGTATGTTTCAGCCGGGATGATTCATCGCCAAAACTCCGAACATTCGTAAGTCAAAGCTTGGAGACTATGATAAAGTAAATAAACATATATATACAACTAAATAAATACAAATGTTTGAAATATACAACTAAATAAACACACACACACACACACACACACACACACACACACGCACACACACACACACACATATATATATATATATATATATATATATATATATATATATATATATATATATATATATATATATATATATATATATATATATATATATATATATATATATATATATATATATATATATATATATATATATATATATATATATATATATAGCTTTGAATGCTCTCACATAGCATCTATAGCCTCATCATCCTCAACAGGAAAGGCAAGCAATTCTCTACTCATGTCATATTTAAAGCTTATATTTATGGTACTTCAAGTGGGGTCCAATCCAATCTTAGAACATATGAAACGTTTAAATTGGTTCAAATCCATATTCGAGTTGCATGCAAACAACCTACCTCTTCCCCCAACATAATGAACTTTGCCACTACTTTCTCGAATACAAACCATTCCAAAAACTAAGTTCATACATAGTGACGCGAAATGATGTCATTTTCTACATTAATACAAACAAAACCAACATCATCAAAAACTTCATGCCCATACAAGTACATTATAGTCATTTGATTATAATCTTTTTTGGTCTACAACTTAATAAAGTCCATAATGTAACTAAGTTCATACATATATAATGCACATAAAATCCAAATAATAAATCAATTAATAAGTTCATAAATGAAATTGCTAATACAAACATCAACATTCCTAATAACACATAATGTACATCAAATTTAACTAATTTAATATGCTCATCAACAACAATACTTCAAAAAACAACATAAAGCTATGAAAACAATTACACTTTACCTTGAATAGTTATGGATGATTAAAAAGAGTGTTGATTTAAAGAACTAGTAACCTACATTTGCCAAAACAACCAAACTTCATTAAAACCCTAAAAATAGATTATATATATACTAAAAAAACACATAAAAATATACCTTTGTTCGATCTAGAGTATCCCAAACTAATTTTGAAGTGCCAAATTGAAAGAGGCACGCAACAATTGATGGATTTAAGCTAGTGTATTTGTGGAGAGTGTCGAGTAGTATTATGCTAGGGTTTTGAGATATAGGAAAATGAGAAGGAAAGGAAGCTGTTACGTATTTGTGCAGCTATATGTTCGCAATTACTAACTGTGAACAGGTCAAACAAAGTCAAAGGGCTGTTCGCAGTTAGTAACTGCGAACAACTATTTTGTCTGTTTTGATCTGTTTACAGTTAGTAACTACGAACAGCTCCATACCTCAGGTTTAGGATTTTCACGCTTATTTTTGGAATAAGTTTGAAAGTCGTATTATTTCATTCATTTTTTTGATTTTTTATCTTAATGTTTTAAAATTTTCCAATAAACTGTAGACTGAGAAAGATAGAGGGTTAGGAGAGAAAATAGTAAGAATCAAATGCAAAAACTAAAGAAAAAATTATTGTGAAGAATACAACATTTTATCATCCTTATTCCTATAATAATACCAACTTTTGAATTAATAATGAATAACATTAACTAAATATTGTATTTTTCCACTAGTATCCCTCGCCTTTTGGGCTTTGGCAACCTACAATATTAAGTCACTTTGCCAAAAAAAACAGAAAATAAAAATAAATAAATAAATAAATAAAATTTTAATGGGCTTCTCTTATATTTCGGTAATGAATATAAAAAAAAAATTGGAATGTGTTTATGTATATGTTAAATACTTTTAGTTTCGTTTATTATTATTCAAGTCAGATTTATTATAGGAAAATTATAGAAATGTAACATTATTTTGAAACACTTTTCTTAATATTTTTTGGTATAAATGTCTTATCACAGATATTGATGAATGTGCGAACTCAAGCAATAGTTGCTCTCATATTTGCACCAACAATCCTGGTAACTACAACTGCTCATGTCCTCATGGATATCATGGTGATGGTTCAAAAGTTGGAACTGGTTGTGTTAAACATTCTTCACAATTAGCTACAAGGTTAATTTTAGGTAATTAGTAATCACACCCTCCCTCACATTACTTATATTTACTTTTAATATTATTATTTTAAAATTTAATATGTTCAATCATTTTTACCTTGAGAATCTCAATTTTGGATCTGCGATTCTACAATCTAAAAATAAGTGAGCGATCCAGATCTTAAGTAGGATCTTAATAATAGGGGATCATACGATCCTACCAAAATCAAGAATTTGGATAATAGGATCATAATACGATTTTATGATCACATTATCCAATGATTCAATCCTATAAGGATAGTCGCAATCATATAAAAATACTTTTATTCTAGCTTCGACTTACATACATGTATAATTAAGTTAAAAATATAGTCATTATTACGGTTAGGAAAATTTATGTACTTACGAATCCACAGTTTACAAATGATTATTAAAAGTATTCCCTTAATCGATTAAAAGATGAAGTTAAATAAATTGTTAATTGCAGCTAAAAACTTTAAAAATTAACTAAAATAAACAAATATGATTAATAATCAATTTTTCTTTTTTTTTTGAAAATTGGAGAATTTTATTCAAAGAAATTTAAAGGGACATCATATGAAATCACCGGCATAAAAAACCTCGAGGGGAAAAAGCCATTGATAAACATAAGATGGAGGGCTCCCTTTAACAAAATCAATACACCATAGAAGTGGACAAAGCCACAAATACGCCAACACCACACCATAGGGCCAAGCTCATGTAAGCACCAAGACCTAAAAAAATCAAAACACCAAGACCACACCATAGGCGTAATCGACTATTAAGCATAATTAATAAAATCATATATACATTAGCCTAAATAATTAAAGTAGAAAGCTAAAAGTTTCAATTGTTTTTCTTTATATCGTGGTAAGGCGGGAAAATCATACCCTTATCACATGGGAGAAAGAAAAAACCTTCAAATAATATATCAAACGAACATTTTCCATCTTTGACAATTAATTTGTTAATGAGCTTCATTGCAGGCTTGATCTTGGGATTGATATCCTTGGTAGTACTAAGTTGGATAGTCTTTTCCACCCATAGAAGAAACCAACTTATCAAAATAAAAGAGAAATTCTTTGAGCAAAATGGAGGAATTTTATTAAAACAACAACTTCTTCAGATTGGAGGAAGGACTGAATCATCAAAAATATTTTCAGAAGATGAACTTAAAGTTTCAACAAATAATTATAGTGAACATCGTATTTTAGGTAAAGGTGGTTACGGAACTGTGTACAAAGGGATATTAAAGGATGGTCGTGAAGTTGCAATTAAGAAATCTAAACAGGCAGATCAGACTCAGATCGAGCAATTCATCAACGAAGTTGTTATTTTGACACAAATTAACCATCGAAACGTAGTAAAACTCTTAGGATGTTGTCTCGAAACAGAAGTTCCTTTGTTGGTATATGAATATATCTCCAACGGCACTCTCTTTGATCATATCCATACAAATAAAGGAGCCACATCTTGGCTGACATGGGAAAACTGCATTAGGATTGCTACAGAGGCTGCTAATGCACTAATGTATCTCCATTCAGCTGCTTCAATTCCTATAATCCATAGAGATATTAAATCAACTAACATATTATTGAATGAAAGCTACACAACAAAAATATCTGATTTCGGTGCCTCAAGGTTAGTACCAATAGATCAAACTCAAGTGACAACATTAGTCCAAGGGACTTTGGGTTATTTGGATCCGGAGTATTTGCATACAAGTCAGCTAACAGAGAAGAGTGATGTTTATAGCTTCGGAATTGTTCTAACAGAGCTCCTCACTAGAGAAAAACCTATGTCGCCTACAAGAAAATTTAAAGAAAAAAATTTGGCAACATACTTTTTAACAGCATTGAAGGAAGATCGGTTGATGGAAATTCTTGATCCTCAATTAGTGAGAGAAGCACGCAAGGATCAACTAATTACAATGGCTAAACTCGTAAAGGTGTGTCTTAATGTCAAGGGTGAAGATAGACCTACCATGAAGGAAGTTGCGCTTGAACTAGAGCGATTCAAGACCCACAATAGACATCCATGGTCCAACCAAAACAATGAGGAGGCAATCAACTTCAAGGATGAGCAAGATCTTTACATTATTCCTTCACGTAATACAATGGAGTACTCTCGACAATATTCAATGGAAGTTAGTCTAATTTCTGATATGAATCACCCTCGTTAGTTTAACACTCTACAAATCTCAAATGCAATTATCAAACTTATTTACATTGAAAATTGATAAAATTATGTAATATTGGTACTTCTTGTTTGTATTTCTCTTTGTATTATATCAAATACTATTTGCTTGTAACAGAATTTACGTAATATGCGTGTCTTCACTTTGCTATGATGCTTACATACAGTCTCCATCCCAATGATAAATCATGTCTTTACTTTGCTATGAATTTTACTATAAGTGTCTTCACTGATGCAACTAATATTATATAAATACAACTAATATTAAACTAATATTTATATGACTAAACTAATACATATACAACTAAATAATATATTAAACTGTCTAAAGACAAACACTCATTGGAATTTAGTATTAATCAAACGGAAGGTTACTTTTGCCAACACAATTAAGGGGTTACTTAAAGGTCAAACCAATATCCAAGTAAAATACTTGAACCAAACCAAAGCAATATAACGGAAGTCTTAACTGTCTAAAATATAGGAAAATTACAATCAAATCGAAATAAGTTCAAAGTTCAAATTACATCCTTAAAATAGTCTATATCTAAACAACTAAATTAATAGTCTCTTAAATACAATAAAGAGATCTAAACAAAAAGGGAGTCATACTCCAACTCGGGTTCTTCTTCCGCTCGCATATCCATTCTCCGTCGAGGTGCCATAGGGGTTTACTCTAAAAACAAAACCATTGGAAAAACATACAAACCATATTATCAGCAAAAAGGCTGAGTATAAACATACTAGTGTCCATCAAACAAGTTATTAAAACCTTTTTTATTTGAGTAAATTCATTTTGAAATATGCTTTTTCATTTGATAAATCATATTATCATTCAAACCCAATTCAATGGCTCTATAGTCATTTCAAATTCTCATTTTTCATCATAAATCATAAGATTTCAATGGATCTAAATCAATTTCAAACTTATATCATAAGTTTACATGGGTACTCTATGAGTCATCCTGTGACTCGTTTGGTAGTCAGTCTACCATCTCCGACATGTCCAGCAAGTGTAACACAATGGTATTGTGAACAATACGCGCTCAACATTGATGAGCCGTTTAATCATGCACACAACATTTGCTGTGGCATATGTACCCGCCATTTAGGCTAAAACATTTTTGTATATAATATATATCTTATAATTTCAATGGCATTTGAAAATCAAAAATATTAACTTTTGTCATATGATAAACATCTTTTATTTGCAACATAGCAAAACATATTTTATTTGCAACTTAGCAAAACCAAATGATAATATTTTCCACATGGGTAAAACATGCTTAGCATAATCATATCATCAAATAAAACCTTTGTATTATATTGGGGCTCACTAGCATGTATGAAGATGCATCGTAACAAAAAGTGATTAAAGTTAATACGATTTTTCAAGGAAACCACTAAAATGTTTCGTTTCAATCCTTCTTAAAGTAAATATAACTTAAAAGAGTTTTGAAATTCATTCAAAACAACTAGAATACGATTCATAAGTCTATAAAATTATTATGACAGAAGATTTCATAAAACACTATTTTCTTAAATATGAGATAGTTTTGCCGATAATAAAATCGATAATTGATTTACAAAATACATATTATTTCTTCAACAAGGCCCAAATTAATCAAGTCATTATAATAACTTATTTAAAATGAATTTAAGGTTGTCCTATCAGATTATAATTGGTTTTGCGCATTTACAACGATCTTATGATTATTTTCGACAATTTAGGTATTTACCGTTATTTAAATGGTGTCTTAAATCCGTAAAATTTATAAACTATCTAAGTTAAACTTATTTTATACTATGAGGTAGTAGGTTATTAATATAATTATAAATTTTTTATATAGGTCTATTTTTACCCAAATTAAATTAACAACATTACATCTTTTAATAAATAAATATTTTCTATTAATTTAATAAATTAGTAAATAATTAATAATTTATTATATAAAATTATACCAAAGTTTCAGAAGTCATATAACATGTTTAATAGGCCATTTGAACTTTGAAAAGTTATGTATGATGTTTTATTATTTTGTATAAACATTTTATCGATAAATAGAATAAAATAGGTTTAAAATTATTTGAGTCCGAATAAAATAATATAAAAACTTTATGATGTTTCAGAAGTTATTTTAAGGGGTATATAATTTTAAATAACCATTAAAAATCATGTGGCATATTTTTAATAATTAATATCGTTATTTTACAGATAAACCAAATAAAATCTATTCAAGTCCATATATGATCACGAAAAGCCATATAAATTTTTTAACATGTATCTACTATTTATATAAGTGTCTCATAAAACTCTCATGTCCAATAGACATCATTTAATATTTATTTTATATTTTACCGTTTTCTAACTTACCGATTATTAATAGCCGAGTAAAAATTATTAAGGTCCTTAAATGTCAACGAAACCTTCCCAAACGTTTACCAATTTTACTTACTGTCCATATGAGTATGTGATAAAAATTTCAAGTCCATATGTCTTTGTTTGGTAATTATTTTATATTTTACCATTTTACAATTTATCGTTAAACAATTTAACGATTACTCAAAAATCATGAAAGAATTCCAAACTAAATATATTCTAGCCAAATTTTATTGGAGATATTATAATATGTTTTATTAATTATTTTTGATGATGAAGAGTTCATCTAATAACATGTCTTATAATAAGAGTATTTAACACCTTAAAATCCATTAAAATATCAATTTAACGAATAATCTCAACAAAAAGTATCCAAAAGATTTTCTTAACATATAGCTACTGAAAATTTCTTTTAAAATGAATTTCAAATATTTTCAAAGTTCACATAACATTTCCATCACAATAACTTTTACAAATTAGTGTTAAATATGTCTTTAAACATACAACAATTTATAAAATCAACATGCATGATGCCCACAATAATAATACATGTAATAAATTATTTCATTCTCAAAATTATCATTTTTCAAGATTTAAGAACTTCTCTTTGGGAATTTTATTTTTAAAAACAAGTTTATACACAAACTTTCCCCACTTGTTCTTAAATCCTTTAAAAATTAACCCATGTGACATACCTCGACCCCAAGCCTATACAAATATTCCGCAAGCTCCTACGTAAGCTCTTATGCGTTCTTAGAAGTGGTTCTAATTTCGGGTCCTTGCTTTTCAAGTCTGAACTCCAACTCTTCAACTAAACATATTGCATTCATCAAAAAATCAATAATAATTTTGGATTTCTAACATGCACTTAACTTTCCTTAGTTAGAGTTGTTAGACTAATACTTGTGATGATTTTGACATATTTGGAGTATACTTATTATGTTGAGCAATATACTTACTTAAGTCTCATAATTTTACTTAAATCCTTAAATTAAGAAAATTTATAAGTTTGCGGAAATACATTTTCTTAGTTTTCAACTTTTATAGATTTATACAAGTGATGATTTTTCCTCTTTTTAGTCATAAAATATATCTTTATAACATACTTGATTTATGAGAAAGATTTCATACAAAAATCATTTTTATATGTACTTGTTCTAGTATAAGTTGTAAAAACAAAGTTTGTAAACTTGTATTTATAATACCTTGTAAGAATGCTCCAAAGTGATATGGATGAAGTATAATAAAATGATAATGTTTTTATGAAGTTTTTATGTTCATACACTTCATGTAAATAGTCTTTTTGTAAGTGTTTTTGTAAAAAAATGAAAGTATTTTTGTTGGAGGTAATTAGAGATGGCCTTGTATATTTTTTATGAATACCTTGAGGAGTATATGATGATTTTATTAATCTGGACCGTAGCTATTATGCTCTAAAATGGGTGTTTTCAAGTGATTTTAGTGAGATTTTGAAGTAGAAAACATGTAGGACTTGTAGAGGTATTTGAGGGAAGTTGTTTGAATGAGTTTGTGAGTGAAATAAAGATGATGGAGGGGCTGATTTTCTACAGAAAAAATCATATTTTTTGACCCTTGTATTTTGATCTTTGCATGTAATGATGCCCAACTAGAGATGCCGGGGGGGGGGGGGGGGGGGGGCGGGGATGGGTTCCGTTTTGATGGGTCATGGGGCGGGTACGGGTATAAAATTCATACCCACCACGGGGATGGGGATGGGGATGGGTTTTAGGTGATACCCGCCCCATTCCCGCCCCGCCTCGCCTTAAGATATGTACAAATTTTAGGATATGTGTTTATTTGAGACTTTGGATATGTAATTGTTTGAGACTTTGGATGTGTGTTTGTTTGAGACTTTGGAGTTTGGAAGTGTATTATGGGTTTTAAGGCCCAAATGATTGAATATAAATATGTGGCACAGATGGGTATTAAGCGGGGATTTGACGGGTGGTGGGGCGGAAAAAATGGGTATTAGACGGGGATGGATACCCAGATGGGTGGTGGGGCGGGGATGATTTTAGGTACAAACCCATCGGGGAGGTGATGCGTATATGGGATGATTGCTTCAAGAACATGGAAAACTCGATCAAGAACCAACAATGTGATCAATGCACACGCAATACCAAACACAGAACACTCCCTCTGTTTAACACAACAAACAGGAGGGCTTGGCCAAGACAACTCTAAAGAGTGGTCTTTGAACCGTGGATAGAGACAAATAATCCCCTAAGGATTGATTGGCCTCTTCCTCACACTTGAATTGAAAGGTTTTCTTTCAATTCTTGTGGAATTAAACCTGAAAGAACACCTTGCTTTCACTCACAAAGGGGCCCTCACAGAAACAAACAATTGAACGCAATTGCTTTGATGAAAATACTTTGATTAATCTGGAATGAATGGATACAATGAGGTTAGCCCTTATTTATAAGGCTTTGATGGCTACTTAGACCTCTAACGGTCACAACTAACTCCACACTTAATATCACGTGCGCTTACAAATGCAAATTAAAACAGAAAGCTAAAAAATATTCTAAGTATTACAATATCAGCAGTTCTTCTAATACTAGCGAACAGGGCACCTTACAGCTCACGTTGTGGCTTTTGTGATGACAACCAGCAGGGTCCTTGGGCCTTGGCTTCTTGGTCCATGTATAGAGATGTTGTTCCCCCAAGTTTCAGGTTCATCCATACAGTAGGTTGGGCTCCCCACGTTGTGCAAGGTGGGTTGGTAGGTAGTCGCTGTATGATGAACTAGTTGGTCAAAATGTGGGTTTCTGATCTGCTTGCAAGCATCTGTATGATTCATCATGATTTCTTTTTGCCCTTGTTTTCCCTTGATGCTCATGTTTGATCTGGATTGAAGTTGGCCATCCATGGTTGCCAAGTCCAAGTCAGTATATGCAGCCTCCAAGTCAGTGGCTGAAGGATTGGATATGTATCCTTCTTGGTTAGTCCTTTCGTGGTTGCCTTTGATGTCTTGACTTGTCTTGACTTGTGTGTTGATTTCATGGTCCATATTTGGATCATTCCCTCCTTCTTCAAGCAGAATTGTCCCCAATTCGTTGTTGCCTTCGTATTTGCTTAAGTCACCTATGTTGAATGTGTTTGAAATGCCATAGGTGGGAGGGAGGTCTATTTTGTAGGCGTTGTCTCCAATCTTTTGAAGGACTTTGTAAGGGCCATCAGCTCGTGGGAATAGTTTGTTTTGCCTATACTTAGGAAATCTATCCTTCCTCAAATGTATCCACACTAAGTCTCCTTCTTAAAGCTCTTTTTGCTTGATCTTCTTATTTGCTTTCCTGCTGTACATGTCATTGGCCTTGATTATGTTTGCTTTGATTTGTTCATGGAGTTTCAACATCCTTTTTGCTTGTTGTTCAGCATCATGATGGTACCTACAATGAGATGGAAGATCAATTAGTGATATAGGTATTAGTGGGTTTACTCCATATACACTCTCAAAAGGGGAATGCTTAGTGGTCAAACTTGGACTTATATTATAGGCAAACTCTGCATGGCACAATTTTAGGTCCCAATCCTTAGTGTTTGTTTTGACAAGTGTTCTAAGGAGGGTGCCTAATGTTCTATTTGTGACCTCTGTTTGACCATCTGTCTCCGGATGGTGTGAGGTGCTAAATAGCAACTTAGTACCAAGCAGTCTCCATAGGGTGTTCCAAAAGGAACTTAAAAATTTGCTATCCCTGTCTGATACAATTGTTCTAGGGACCCCATGCAACCGTATAATCTCTGCAAAGTACAATTTTGCCACTTGATTAGCATCATCTACTTTATGACAGGCAATGAAGTGAGCCATTTTCGAAAACCGGTCTACAACTACCATGATAGCATCCTTTCCCCTTTGTGTTCGAGGTAGGGCTACTATAAAGTCCATGCTAATGTGTTCCTATGGTCTATCTGCAACAGGTAATGGTTTGTATTCCCCCCTATGAAAAGTCAACTTGGCCTTGACACACGTTTCACATTTTAAAATATATTTTTCTATGGTTCCTAACATCTTAGGCCAATAAAAGTGTTGTGCAATCATGTCAAGAGTCTTTTGGATACCAAAGTGACCCCCTAGAGAACCTTCATGTACTTCTTTTACCAAAAGCAATCTTATAGGTGATTTAGGAATACAAAGTCTATTTCCTTTAAACATAAAACCATGGTCAACATGAAAAAGTCCCTTAGGTGCAGACTGACATTCTAAGTATAACTCCTTAAGGTCATCATCTTCTAAATAAAGAGGTTTGATCATTTCAAAGCCTAATATTTTTGTTTCTAGTATGGACAACAGGTGATGTTTTCTACTTAAGGCATCTGCAACAATGTTGGTTTTTCCTGTTTTATATTTAGCCACAAAATTGAATGTTTGCATAAATTCAACCCATTTAGCATGCCTTGGACTCAATTTCTTTTGTCCATTTATGTATTGAAGTGATTCATGATCGGAGTGCAACACAAAAGGTTGAATTTTTAAGTAATGCATCCAATGTTCAAGCGCTCTAATCATGGCATAGAATTCTTTATCGTATGTGGAGTAATTTAACCTGCTTTGATTTAATTTCTCACTAAAAAATGCAACAGGCCTCCCCCCTTGTGTAAGGACAGCTCCAATGCCTTTGCCACTAGCGTCACATTCAACCTCAAAAGGTTGTGTGAAGTCAGGTAGTTTTAGGACAGGTGCTCTACACATTGCTTCCTTAATTTGTTCAAATGCCCTTTGTGCCCCTTGTGTCCATTGAAATTCCCCTTGTTTTGTGCATTCAGTTATTGGGGCCATTATGGAACTAAAATTATGAATGAATCTACGGTAGAAAGAAGCTAGGCCATGGAATGATCTTACTTGGGTAACACTAGTAGGTATTGGCCATTCTTTGATTGCCTCTACCTTCTTAGGATCTGCTTTCACCCCCTCTCTATTGATAATGAATCCTAAGAAACTAATCTCTTAGCTCAGAAATTGACATTTTTCTAGTTTCCCATACAACTTTTGTTTCCTAAGGACCTGGAAGACTGATCTCAAGTGCCTAAAGTGGTCTTCTAATTCTTTGCTATATATTAAAATATCATCTAAGTATACTACCACAAATTTTCCTAGGAATGGTCTAAGAATCTCATTCATTAGTCTCATGAAGGTACTTGGGGCACCAGTAAGTCCAAATGGCATGACAAGCCATTCATACAACCCATATTTTGTCTTGAATGCCGTTTTCCATTCATCCCCCTCTTTCATTTGTATTTGATGATATCCACTTCTCAAATCAATCTTACTAAACCATTGTGCTCCTGTCAGCTCATCTAGCATATCATCTATGCGGGGGATGGGAAACCTATATTTGATTGTTATATTATTCACACTTCTACTGTCAATGCACATACGCCAGGTCCCATCCTTCTTGGGTACTAACAATGTGGGTACAGCACAAGGACTGATACTCTCCCTCACATATCCTTTGGCCAATAGTTCCTCCACTTGTTTTTGCAATTCTAAGGCTTCCTGTGGATTGGTTCTATATACTGGTTTATTTGGGATTTGTGATCCAGGTATCAAGTCTATTTGATGTTCTATTCCCCTCACTGGTGGTAGTCCCTCAGGTAGCTCATGTGGGAAAACATCACTAAACTCCTTCAACAACTCTTTAACCTTGGGATGTTGTGGGTCTGTGCTCTCATTAATTTCCTTGGTAAACAGGAACAACAACTCCCCTCCTTCTTTAACTTCTCTGTGGCACTCCCCTTTGCTTATGATGAAACTAACTTTCTTCTGCTTAACTGGTGTAGGGCTAATCCTATGTGGTGGCAAAGGTATGAGGTCTTTTAATTTTCCTTCATGTCTAATAGTGTAGATGTTGGTGAAACCATTGTGTATTGAGTGCCTATCGTGTTGCCAAGGTCTTCCCAACAATATGTGGCATGCACTCATATCTAAGACATCACATAGAATCTCATCACTATATGAACCTATGGAAAAATTGATCAAGCACTGTTTCTTCACAAATCCTTCAACTTTACTATCTAGCCACCTCAATTTGTATGGATTAAGGTGGTTTTGTGTGTGTAGATTTAGGTCTTGAACCAACTGTGCACTCACACAATTAGTCTCACTCCCTCCATCGATTATCAGATCACAAACCTTGTCTTTGATCCTGCATTTTGTTTGGAAAATACTCTCTCTTTGGTCTGATTTTCTTCCTTTTGGTGTGGCATGAAAATTTCTCCTTATTAGTAAATGGTATGTCCCTTCCTCAGGATACAGCTTCTCTCTGACTTCCTCCTCTGAATCACTCTCTGTCTCTCCAGGTTCTGTTCTTCGTAATGTGCCCAGGTTGGTTAATATGTAAGAGCCTTCTGGGTCATCAGCTGGTGCAGTGGGTAGTATGAGTTCTTCCTTCCCATCCTTCGCAACAAGCATAGCCCTAGGTTTCCTTTCCCTCCCATTAATCTCAGTCCATTCTATGTTGGTAAAGGCTCTTGAGTTAGGGCATTCTTTCTTTATGTGCCCATGACCATGGCATTTAAAACATATAATGTCCTTCAAGGGTGCATTAGGTCTATCCTTAAACTTGTCAGGTGCTGTTGTGGTGGTGTTTCTGTTTACAAAACTAGTGCTTATCCCCATACTCCCTACACTGTTGCTACTGGTATTGGGTCTAGGTGCAGAGAGTTTGAAGGGCTATGTGTAGTTGGTTTTCTTCCTAGCATATTTTTCATGTATAAGGGCATTGTTGCATACAGTGTCAAAGTTTAAATGCTGCATAACTTCAAGTTTCTCCTTCAAATCTTCCCTAAGGCCCCCTATGAATTTTCCTATCTTCATCTCTTCAGAGTCAGTAATGTCACACAAAATAACAAGCCTTTCCCACTCTTGTATATAATCTGTTACAGACCTGGTGCCCTGTCTAAGGGTGCTCCATTGCACAAATAACTGTTGTTTGTAGGATGAAGGTACATATTTTCTTCTTAAGTATTTCTTTAGTTTGTCCCAAGTATGGATTCCCTCTCTGCCTTCCCTTCTCCTCTGTTTTTGTATTCCCTCAAACCAGTTTGCTGCCAGCTTGTTTAATTTGATTTTAGCCAATTTATACCTCTGTTCAACAGGTGTTTCTTTAAATTCAAAATACCTCTCCAACTCAGCCTCCCAATCTAGGTACTCCTCAGGGCTATGGTGCATCCCTCCAAAGTCAGGTACATCAATCCTTATGGTTCTATCCTCAGTGTTTCTATCATGTTGGGGCATAGGCATAACTCCTCCTGGTTGGTTCAAAACGAGTCTAGCTACAGTTTGGGAGAGCTGCTGAACAGTCAGGGCTATCTCTTCTAATCTATCCTGATTGTTCATGGTGTTCTTAAAGGTCACTAACTAGAACTATGGTCAAACAGCTATATTCCTAGCACTGCACAGCAATTGATGATGCACAAAGAAAACTACCACAGAAAATGCAATAATGAGTTCTTAGTAATGAGGTTTCCTAATGTGCTCAATGTGATGAATGCTTTTAAATGCAAAATGTGGTTAATGCAATGCAAATTCAATGTGTAAACAGTGATTAGATGATCTATTATGTTCAAGAAAGTGCACAGGAACAGATGTAAAAGGACCAAGAATGATATTTCCAAATGTGTTATTGTAAACCCTAATTTTCAGAACAAAATTTGCAAATCGAATTATATATACCAAATTTTCCAGGATGAACAACAAATGCAATCGTATTGATCAGCTATTATTAACAATCATATGTATCACAAGCAGGAATGCTATCAATTTTAATGACGATTGAATCACAGAATCAGATTGTAATGAACAATTTGTTTTTTGGGCGAAAACGTATTGTTCGATCATCCACATACAAGCATTATCAGTTTTACGTTACTCATTACATTCAGAATATGATATGATTGTGTATATGACTTTAATTTGGTCAAGTGTGACGTTTAACAATTCCAAAGATTATCAGAAAAAAAAATTTTTTTTTTTTTTTTCTGCGCAATCAAACATTCGATATTCAAATTTCCCAGAAAATTTTGTAATACAATCAAGATTGATGACCAACCTAATGTATTCAGTAATTCTTTTCCACAAATGAATTGCTAACAAGAAGAAATAGAATGCATACCTGTTCTGGCGAAAATTGAACAAAAATCGCACAATACCTTTCTCTCTGATCTCCTCTTGTCAGAATGTGAAAATGGCGTTTTACCTTGCTTTATGGCGACCCCTTTATCCTTGTCCCTTCTCAGAACTTAAGCTCTGATACCAAGTTGATGCGTATATGGGATGATTGCTTCAAGAACATGGAAAACTCGATCAAGAACCAACAATGTGATCAATGCACACGCAATACCAAACACAGAACACTCCCTCTGTTTAACACAACAAACAGGAGGGCTTGGCCAAGACAACTCTAAAGAGTGGTCTTTGAACCGTGGATAGAGACAAATAATCCCCTAAGGATTGATTGGCCTCTTCCTCACACTTGAATTGAAAGGTTTTCTTTCAATTCTTGTGGAATTAAACCTGAAAGAACACCTTGCTTTCACTCACAAAGGGGCCCTCACAGAAACAAACAATTGAACGCAATTGCTTTGATGAAAATACTTTGATTAATCTGGAATGAATGGATACAATGAGGTTAGCCCTTATTTATAAGGCTTTGATGGCTACTTAGACCTCTAACGATCATAACTAACTCCACACTTAATATCACGTGCGCTTACAAATGCAAATTAAAACAGAAAGCTAAAAAATATTCTAAGTATTACAATATCAGCAGTTCTTCTAATACTAGCGAACAGGGCACCTTGCAGCTCACGTTGTGGCTTTTGTGATGACAACCAGCAGGGTCCTTGGGCCTTGGCTTCTTGGTCCATGTATAGAGATGTTGTTCCCCCAAGTTTCAGGTTCATCCATACAGTAGGTTGGGCTCCCCACGTTGTGCAAGGTGGGCTGGTAGGCAGTCGCTGTATGATGAACTAGTTGGTCAGAATGTGGGTTTCTGATCTGCTTGCAAGCTTCTGTATGATTCATCATGATTTCTTCTTGCCCTTGTTTTCCCTTGATGCTCATGTTTGATCTGGATTGAAGTTGGCCATCCATGGTTGCCAAGTCCAAGTCAGTATATGCAGCCTCCAAGTCAGTGGCTAAAGGATTGGATATGTATCCTTCTTGGTTAGTCCTTTCTTGGTTGCCTTTGATGTCTTGACTTGTCTTGACTTGTGTGTTGATTTCATGGTCCATATTTGGATCAGGAGGAGACGGGAAAAAAAATTATACCCGCCGCGGGGATGAGGACGAGGATGGTTATTGCATTAACAAATGGGGATGGGGATGGGAATTTCAATCCCCGCCCCGCCCCGTCCCGCCCCTTTTGCATCCCTATGCCCAACATTGACTAGAACAAGAGGGGATCTTAGGTAGAACATTTAGCTTATGTATGTAAGTGAATGAAGAGCTTGCAATGGAAGAGAATGGGGTAGATATAGCTGGTTAATTTTAGTTGTTGGGAGGTGATCTTTGTCCCCAAATTAATCTATTATAGCGTAGGAAAGGTTTAACTAAGATAGTTTCAGGTTTGGGTAAAAAATGTTGTACATGTAACAAGTTATATAATATGTACTTAATTTTAAAAATCACTTGTATATGTTTATGAAATATTTAATTTATTCTCAACATGGGTAAATAAAGTTTTCGGATAAGTATTATAATTATCCCGAAACTAGAGCTGTTCAAAACAAATACGGCCCGAAAATCCGACCCGAAATCGAAAATTATCCGACCCGAAAAAATGTAAGTTTTTTAGGTTTACCGAACCGCAATTACCCGAACCGATACTTCACTCGAACCGTTTGATAACCGAAAAGGGCAAAATCGAACTCGAACTGCAACCGAATTTTATAACCGACATATAAACCTTAACCGATGTTACCCGAACTGAAAAGTGATCGACCCGAGTCAAATCCGACCCGAATTATGTACGTAACCGAATGTAACCTGACTAAAACCGATTAAGATCGAACTGGTTTTAACCCGATCGATTATTAATCGAACTGTTTTTAACCCGAACTGATACAAACCCGAATCGATTGTAAATCGAATAAATCCGAATCAAATTTTCACCTAAATTTAGAAAATTAAATCCAATTTCAGTTTTCTAATAATACAGAAAAAGAAAGAACACAAGTTCTATACAAAAGAGATTGCATACAGAATATATATATATATATATATATATATATATATATATATATATATATATATATATATATATATGTATATATATATATATATGTATATATATATATATATATGTATATATATATATATATGTATATATATGTATATATATGTATATATATATATATATATATATATATATATATATATATATATATATATATATATACATATATATATATATATATATATATATATATATATATATATATATATATATATATATAAACTAATTGAAATAAATTGATCTGCCTATTAGGGCTGGCAAAAGCTGATCCGACCTACTAACCTGATCTGAAACCGACTCAAAATTAGCGGGTTTGGGTTTAGATTTTTAACCCAATTAATTAAATGGGTCAACCTGACCTGATCTGTTTACTAAATGGGTTAGGTTCAGGTTGAATATTTAAACCCGAAAAAAACCTGTTTAACCCATTTATTAAATTTAAGACGGATCAACATTTGCCAAATACTTCGTAAAACTAAGATAATACCAATTACCATGTATTGAGGGATTTGTCAGCTGAAGATGGCTTTCAATAAGAAAGGAAGTTGTCCCACATCGGCTAAAGGATTTGTCAGCTGAAGATGACTTCAATAACAAAAGAAGTTGTCCCACATCGGCTATGAAAGATACTGATAAAAGAAAAATCCTTTAAATCACTTCCACAGATCTCATACCAACTTACGCAGCCACGCCGTGAGCACAAAGCGAACTATACTTTCATCTTTTACTAAAGAATACCGTGTGCTCGCTGCATTAAGTGGCATACGTTTATTTTTGGAGGAAGCTTTTAATTAAGGTTAAATGGGTCAAATGACCTGAAATATATGAATTTAATGACCTAAAAAAAAGTAGGTTAAATGGGTCACTAGCAGGTTGATCCGATTTGCTACAGATCAGGTCGGGATTTCAATTTTTGACCCATTAATTAAATGGGTTAGGTTCAGGTTAAGGGTTTATTGACCCATTTATATATGATCCAAACCTGAAAATAACCCAACCCGACCTGTTTGACACCCCTATCTGCTATATCTGATAAAACAATCGGTAATTATTTTTTGTAAGTAAATGAGCATATATCAATTAAAAACCTGACTATTAACTTATTTCGATATTGACCCGATCAATAGTTATACGTAACCGATAACTACTCGAAAAATAAAGCTCGAACCCGATCTGTACCCGAAAAAACCGAACCAATTAGTAATCGATGACAACCCGAGACCGATTGACACTCGACACGAACTTCAACCGACACCGAACTGATGCTAACCCGATAGTTTGAATAACCGATCTCTAACCGAACCGTGACTAACCGACTCGACCCGAGTGTGACCCGTTGTAACACACAGCCGAAAAATAACCGATCCGAAATGCAACCGAACCGAATAACACCCGTCCGAAACCGACCCGATCAACCGAATGAACACCTCTACCCGAAACGTTATGGGTAGTTGCTCAACTTTATGTTTTACCTCCAAAGTTTACGTTACTTGTTACACTTCATAACTACGTTACGAGTTGACAAATTTCTAATCATCGTAGAAAATTTTCAAATTACCACCATCACTAATTAAATTTTAATTAGTAATGAACAAATATAAAAAAATAATTAGGCGCTAAAAACGACTAATGAAATCTCATTAATAATACGAATGTTTCAAAAACTATGCAAATATTAAACTAATATGACTAATATTATACACCTGATACCAAATAAATACGACTAATACATGCTAAACTAATTTGACTAATACTAAACAAATATGACTAAAACCATATTAATATTATTATATTGATATACCTTATACTATAATAAAAATATAACTAATAATTTACTAATACGCCTATAATTACTCTATTATGATTAATACTACACTAATACCACTAATACTCTAATAATATGACTAATATTTTACTAATGAAAATGACATTATAATAATATGAGTAATACTAAACAAGTATGACTAAAACTATATTAATACGACTAATATTATATTGATATGTCTAATACTACATTAATACGACTAATACTATTTTTGAAAACAAAAAACTATAATGAACACTTGTTCGCTGTTAACAACCGCGAACAAAGCTTTACCTGATTTTTTAATCCGGTTTTTTTGTCCATTGTTACTAAAAACGAACAAATCCTTAACTTAGACTCGGGCAGAATAAGCTTATCTTAGAAAAAACTTTTTTTCCAAGCTTATTTTTTAGTTTTTATTAAAATAGTTAACTTATTTCAAAAGTTCGCAAGGGGTTATGCTTATATGATACACATCAAAACAGATAACAGTCATTAGTCATAACCATCACAATGCAAAACACAAGACTGTATTGAATTACAGTTTATTGACTTAATTTTAAGTATTTAAATCTAATGAACCGAACTGATATAGACGTCACAACAACATTATCTTCCTCACTGCACATCGTAACCATTACTACAATCCTGCATTTTTACAACTCATGCGCGAGCGACGTAGAGGCTTCTATGTGCTCATTAAAACAATACTTAAAATGAAGCTCAGTTCCAGCATTTTATTCAATTAAACGCAAATATATCCGATTTCAGAGCTTCAAAGATGGTTGCAATTGCAATCGCTCAAACTCGAGTGACAACATTAGTTCAGGGCACAACACTATGTTTGGATAACAATTTTAAAGTGAAAAGAAAGGAAATGAAGGGGAAGAGAGGGAAGGAAAGAAAGAGAAGAGAAATGAAGAAAAATAACTCTTATTTATTAAGAAAAGAAAGGGAAAAGAGAGGTTTGCCTTCAAATTTTTCCAATATTGAAAAGATTGATAGCTCAACAAATAACATTCATCCAATCCCTTCAAATTCCTCCTCTCCAAATTCCTCCTCTCCAAATTCTTCCCTCCTATTTTATTATCCAAACAAAAGATCTCTCATTCCTCCAAATCCCTTTCCTTCTTTTCCTTCTATTTTTTCTATCTAAACACACTCTAAAAGACGATCAGTATGGAAATCTCAACTCTCAATTGGTAAAAAGAAACAAATGAAGAGCAACTGGTAGCAATGGCTTTGCCTATAAAAGAAAGCCTTAAGGTTGAGCGAGGAGATAGACCTACTAACACTATGAAGGGCATTACTATTGAATGAGAAAACCAAGGAAGCAGAATCAAAATTGCTCGGCAAGACAAGACTACAACTACAAGTTAGGCAACTGATACAATAAACGAGAATCTTTATTCTGCGCCAACAACTGATCATAATTCGGGCAGTGCAAATACTTTAGAGTTCTCAAGACGAAATTCAATGCTATTGGCCTCTCTTCTTTGAACCAAACTATCCTAGTAAGTGCATAAACAACACCAGAAATCCCAAATTTCATGCACAACAGGCCATGACAATTCGACACATAACCACCTCGTGGGCCCACTCATGTGGACACACTAACAGGGCACCCATAGGTTCAAGCCTACAAACCCACAAGTAATAGAGTGTTGACTTGCATAAACACTTGACAAGGTTCACACTTTCCCAAAAGCATATGATATAGAACGATCACCCACCAAGCATTATATACAAATCCACAACTCACTATTTTAATGTTTTTATTGTTACCAACACTTCTCCATATTGTAAATGGTAATAGTAGATCACAAGCATACTTCCATATTAGAAATCTCAAGTGTAAAGTTCTCAAAATTAAACATGTATTACTCTCAAATACATCTATGACATTCTTTCTATTCCATTCATTCTACTACATAATCTAGCTTTAGAAGTCAATCAATTTTCCATTATTACTTTATAACATAAGGAGGTCTTTTTATATGTTTTATTCTAGATTCTAATCAACCATGGAGGTCAAAGATGGAATATAATGACTATGTGTATTCTTCCCAAAAACACATGGTTATTAGTTATTCTCATAGCCAAAAGGCATCTTCAACACTAATTACAAACAGTAAGCTTGAGTCCAAATCTTATCTCTCAAACAGAGCTACTAGATCAGCTCCTACAAATACAATGGACTCAATATACACAAATTACATCACAAATGCCGCCTTTTCATTACCACTCAATCCCACTTTTAAAATAGAAAAGAATTAACGATCTGTTTGGTAGGTGATAATAAACGTAGTAATAGAAATGAAAACTAGTATAATACTATGAGATGTAGTAATGAAAATTTGTAAACAAAACAAACTTTCTCGTCACTATGAAAATTACATGAAACTTTTAATGATATTCTCATTTCCACGTTTAATAATATTTACCAAACTGGCCGTAAGAGATTTTCTAAACAAAATTAAACCGATTTTTATTATCATTCACAATTTATTACCAATAACTAAATGGGTCAAGAGCAAACATTCAAATGAAAAGTCTTGTACTAAATTATACTCAAAGTATACAAATTCACTCCTACAGATACAATGGAATCAATATGCACAAATTCCAACACAAAAATACCAAAAAAAGTTTCATAGAAAAAGAACCCAAAAAGAAAAGAAAAGTAACCATAAAAAAGAAGCAAGCTTTACCCATTATACTAGCAATTGTTCTTAGTACAAATAAATCAACAAAACCCAAATTAAAAACTAAAATCATGAAATTAACCCACTAAAATCAGGGATCTTAATACACAATCCCCATAATACAACAAGTATTTATTGTTCATGGAAGTAATTAATTTGAAGCGTTGGATCAACCAGTGAAGATGTGAATATGAACCGCAAGGATGAGAATAGTATAAAGAGCAAAGAAAATAAGAGTATGAATAAAAATGGCTTTTCCATTAGTCTTCATACCTCCAAACTCAATAGAACGATTATAGCCTGGGATCTGAAGTAAAAGCCCAGGAGATAACAACACAAATAGTACCACCCCTACAAGAACTGGTGCCCAATCTGCCATTTTTATCAGCTTTTATTGAATGAATGAAAATGGTGAGAAAGATTAGACCTTTTTAGAGTTGGGGGTGTTTCTGGAATAATCGGTGAGTGAAAGAACTAAGTGTGGCAAGAGAGAAGAGAGAGGAAAGTCTAAGGCACATTTGCTTTGGAAGTGCCAAAGTGGGATTTAGAAAGGATAAAGAACTAGAAAAAGGGACAAATGATAATTTTGGATTAATGGAGTAGGTTGTAAATTAATTGAGTGTAATAAAATCAAGATGTGAGTGTAAATTAGATTATTGGGAACTTTTTAAAGACTAAAATTGGGAATTTTGGATGGGTCGAGTGAGATTTGAGTCGGGTTATTTTCAATTGAGTCAGGTTATTTTCGATTAAGTTAATTTTAGATCTGATTAAGTTGGATTTGGATCAATTTAATGAGATAAGAACTTTTCTGTTTTAGTTATCTTATTCAAAAATAATAAGACAAATTAAAATTTAAGAAGCACACATTTACTTTGTTTGATGATAAAAATCTCATCTTTTGATTAACAAAATAAAAACTCATCTTTATATCATTTACTCATTTAAACTTTTCAGTTGTTTGGGCTACAACACCAATTTACGGATTACCAGGGCTAAAACAAAGAAATGTTGATTTTAAGTTATAAAAATTGACTAAAATTATAGACGGCCTCGGTTAAAAATAATGATGTGGAAAATGGGTCAAAAAGATTCAACATGTGATGGATCATATTAAGTTTTAGAGGTGTAATTAGTTCAATAAGTTTTTTTTCAAACACTTTTGATCTCTTATATCTTGATGTATCGTACTCTCTTTGTTTCTATTTGTTCTTCACATTCACTTTTTCACAGATTCCAATGCAAACTTAAAAATCAAAAAAAATTTATTATGAGTTTTTATAAATTCTAAAAAGTTGATATTTAGAAAATATATATTAAGACGAATATATAAGATTCTATATAAATATGTTTTTTCATATATATCGATGTGAAATCATAGTCAAAATTTGACACTAAAATTCGTATATTCTATTTGAGAAAAACATATAAAAAGGGAGGTAGTATATTATAAACCAATGAAGTCAAGTTGGTTCAAATCAAATCTAGACATATGTCCTTCATCTTTTTAGATGCACCATAGATTAATCTTGCAAGATTCATCATTATATGGTACTTTACATATTTTGTCTATTGTAGGAGAAAAAAATAGTTATGTTGGACTTTTATATTCGTCTCGCCGTGTATTTTATAATACTTCTTATGTCCCTTTCATTTGCACTATTTTTCATTTTAATTTGTTCCACTGATTTTACACCTTTTTTGACAATGGTTAGATTCTCATTCTTTTTATCTCATCCACTAACTTATACTATCTCTCCATCTTAGCCACTATTTTTTATCATCTACTTGTTATTTGTTTCGTTCTCCAACCTAATTTTCTTTTCTACTAAATTTCACTTATTTTAGACTAGTTACAAAATGAGAAGAACAAAAAGAGTAACAAAATTTTATAATTTTAATTAGGGATATTCTACGTGATAGACACGAACTTTTGCAAAATCCCAGTAGTAGCAAATCTTAAACAGAATTTCACAAAATAACATTGTATTTTTAAAATTCAAGCTACCGTAATATTATAAACCAAAAAACGTTGATTTTTTGTTATCTTAGAAATTTTCCTTTTTACCCTTGTATTCTTCTTCATCCATCCTCTTCTTCCCACAAATTTCCTTCTTTCATCATAGTATATCATAATCAACATAGATGATTAAGAGGATACTAATTCAAAAGTTCAACCAAACTTATGAGGATACTAATGTTTAAATGGTTTACACTTGCTGATCAATCGTAGATCCCCTTAATCTTCCATTCCTAATCTGACAAGCTACTTGCTTTGTGTTGCTTTTTTGGAATACTTCATCTTCTACCTCACCATCCTCTTTGGCGGACCTAAATTGTAACCTGGGGTTGCTGCAACCCCATCCCCCATAAAAATTACTGTATTTTACCTTTGTAGAATGGAACTCATGGCAATTTACTAGTTGGAATCATTAATCACTAATTGATGATTATAATGATCTTGTTGGCTAACTGAGCTGCTATACAATAGATTTATAATTTTTATTTTCTTTAAATTTATATTAAATGGTACTACCTTCTCATATATTAGCCTCAACTCAATGTACTACTCACAACCAACTTACTTTGCATTTGGAAAAAAAATTAAAAAAAAAAAAAGAAAACACTTTATATTTTATTATTATTCATAATGTTAAAACATAGTCAAATTAGTTATTGTTAGTTCGTTTCAATGCATGATTATTATATTCACGTTTTATAACTTTTCGTTATGTATAATCTGAGCTATTAAGTAATGAATAAGTTTATAATTTGATTGCATAAAAGGAGACCATTAAGCTTATAATTGGAAGTTGAGAAAATATGATACGTTGTTTTTGTGTTTGTTTGACTGATTTATTTATAATATTTTTGTGCTAGTCAAAATTGTAGTTATTGAATGTTCAATCTCTATTTTTGGATTATAAAATGTTAATTAAAAACCATGCTTGAAAATTTTGTTAATGTTGCATCGATCTAAAGAGAGTTTAAGTTATGCAACCCCACCCTTCAAATCCTGGATCCGCCGCTGACCGTCCTTATAAAATTATATTAGATGACATATGCTTTCAAGATCGATTTCTAGAGTTGTATTAAAGTAGACATTTGTAATTGTCTAATTCTTAATAAGAAAGACATGTATTAATACCAACGATAATCATAATTTTCATCATCTTTTGTACTCCCTCTGTTTCCAAATGTTTTTCCGATTTACTTTTTGCACAGTTTTCAAAGTAAATTTTGAGCCTTAATATCTCTAAATACGCATCATAGAAAATTACAAAAAACATATAGTAAAAAAGTATATATTAAGACAAATCTAATGAGATCTCACATGAATATATTTTTTTGATCTATATGTCTTAAAAATCTTAATCAAATTTATATCTTAAAAATAGAATATTCTAAACGGGAAGAACATTAGAAAACAGATGGAGTAATTGCTTAAGCTGCTTCCTTTGAACCATCAATTCTGTTTCAATATGAGTAGACATTTGTCCTTCATATGCTTCACATATAAACCATTGTCCTCTATATTTGGTCAAATCTTCTTCCTTCACCCAACTAAAGAATGAGCAAAAGAGCAAGCTTGAAGAACTTCTTGAGTTTGCAGAATTTGAAGATTGATGAAAGAAGATGAATGCAAGCAGGTCGTCTTCGACATTTTAAAGGACCTGAGCAAAATATAAATTATGAGCCCATAAAATCTAAAATTACGTTCTATTATATTTTTGTATTTGTAAATTTATTTATCAATACTTTAATTAGTAAAATTACTTTTTTATCAATATATTAAAATATTGCTAAATTTTATAATTACATGGAACCAACAACTATTAATCATAAATTCAAATTTAGCCATTCCTTTTAAGTTTAAAGTTTAAATCACTATTATCACTTATCTTAATTGAACTATAATAATGGTAAATTAAAATATATCAAGAGCGATTATATTGCTTACCTACAATAATTTATAGTCGTATATCCTAATCATTCAATACAAGATTATAATACAAATTTATTAAATTGAATGTGAATACATTAAATTTTAATACATTTCTTATCTATTTAATTTTTCTACACAATATACAAAAAACCCTCATTTTAATTTTAACCATATAGCAAAAATATGAGGCCCTCTATAAATCGAGGCTTTGAGCGGCAGCTCATACTGCTCCCCATAATAGCTAGCCTTGAATGCAAGAAGAAGATGGATGAAGAAGAAGGGGTTACTGTATTTTCAGAAAGTAACACAATAGCGAAAAAGAAATTCCAAGATAACGAAAAATCAAACATTTTTTAGTTCATAATGTTACGACAACTTGAATTCCAAAAATACAATGCTATTTTGTGAATATTTTTAAAAATTTGCTACCACTGACCTTTTACAAAAGTTTATACTTACCATTTAGAATATCTTTTTTAATTACGTATACCTATGAATACAAATTATCTACTAATTAAACGCATTAAATTAGGCAAAAAATATTTAAACGAAGTAAAAAATCAGAATACTTTTAAAACAACATCAAATAAATACTCTTATTAATTCTTAAATTTACTATGGAATCGTTTGGATTAGATCTCGATGCACCTACAAACTCGTAAGCAACTTGATAGTTATCCGAGAACTAGTGAACAGAGGAGGATTAGGTGGTGGCACGGCTAATCCACCCATGTACACACTTCTTGCTCACGCACTCATAATTCCTTTGAGCTTCATTTCCTTCTTTAATGGCCGCATACTTCACTTCTTCTCCCGCCATTTTTCCCCTCCTTCAAACCTGCACAAATCCAAACCACCTTACCCAAATTCATGCCAAAATCATTCGCTCTAATCTTTCTTCCAACAATCTTCTTAACACCCAGTTAATTCGTCTTTATTCTTCCTATGGCAATCTCAATTACGCCACTTCAATCTTTCAACAATTGCAATTCCCATCAACTTTCACTTGGAATCTCATCATCAGATGTCACACCATCAACGGTTCTCCTTCACAGTCTATTATTCTTTACAATTTCATGATATGTACGGGTGTAATACCTGATAAATTTACCTTTCCTTTTGTTATTAAAGCTTGTGCTGCTTCTTCTTCGATTGAAAAGGGAAAGGAAATTCATGGGTTTGCTGTGAAAACTGGTTATTATGGTAAAGATATGTTTGTTAAAAATACCCTTTTGGATATGTACTTAAAATGTAGGTGTTTAGAGTTTGCCCGTAAGGTGTTCGATGAAATGAATGTGAGAAATGTTGTTTCTTGGACTACGATGATATCGGGTTTAATTGGATTTGGAGAGGTGGATAATGCTAGGAGATTGTTTGATGTAATGCCTCAGAGAAATGTGGTTTCTTGGACTGTTATGATTAATGGGTATGTGTCAAATGGGAGGCCTCAAGAGGCGTTCGAGTTGTTTTCAGAAATGCAGATAGAAGGTGTGAGACCTAATGAGTTTACTTTGGTTAGCTTGTTGAAAGGTTGTACAGAACTTGGGAGTTTAACTTTAGGGGATTGGGTTCATGATTATGCTATAAAAAATGGGTTTGAAATGGGTGTTTTCCTTGGGACAGCTCTACTTGATATGTATAGTAAATGTGGTAGTTTAGAAGAGGCAAAAAAGGTGTTTGATATAATGGAAAAACGAAGCTTAGCAACTTGGAATTCGATGATTTCGAGCTTGGGTGTGCATGGGTGTGGAGAAGAAGCTTTGGCTCTTTTCGGGTCAATGATGGAAGAGAATGTAATGCCAGACGCGATCACATTTGTTGGGGTGTTGAGTGCTTGTGTTCAAACACGCAAAGTGGATGAAGGATTAAGATATTTCAAGTTCATGACTGAGGAGTGTGGGATTATACCTGTCTTAGAACATTATGTTTGTATGTTTGAATTATGGGGTCTTGCAAGGAAGGAAACAGAGACCGAATGGAATGGAAGTCGAAGTTTTGTACAGAACAGACAAACTGAGTTGTTCAATGAAAGATTTTACCTTTAGGAATTTACAGTTTGAAGAGTCTAATTGTTCCATTGATACATTGTTTATTGTACAGAGTGGTATGTATTTTATTTATACCATATCAATAAGAATACATATAATTTCAAGCTGCAAGTTATTGCGGTATGTGCAACAATGCGGTTTCCATTCACAGTAATGTGACAACGGGTATCAGTCGATTTGAAGATCTTTACAACCCGGCTGATATTGTATAGTGCTTCTTTCGCTCTGTCATTCCAAGTCAATAATCAGTAAAATGGCACCAAGCTCTGGTGTCTGCTTTCTGCAGCCATGGATTTTGTGGACTGGGACTGTATATTTCCATCCAAACGAAGGTCTCAATACCAAAATGGATTGGAGCATGGACGATGTCACGAATCTCACGATGATGAACAAAGGTAAAATCATTCTAGTTCCTTCGTATACATATCCTCAAACACAATTTGATTTTACTTGCAGCAAATAGATTCTAGGCTTCTTGAAATAGAAAGATATGTATAGTACACATGAATTTTGACAGGATATTTGACAGGCTGAACAATTGAATTGTTGTAGTTGGGGCAATGAATACGTTATTTTGATGAATGGAGGTCCAAGTATATGATATCGATACAGTAAGATACAATTTCTCAGATTATTATATTTGACATCTATACATATCCCATGAATGCCTTGTGTTTTTTACGTGGAAATCTTTTCTTAGGCCTCGCTTGGATTAAATGTAAATATTTTAGGGTTAAAAAAGAGTCAAATTAATAAAATAAAGGTAAATAGAGGTGCAAATGTACTTGTGAAAATGGTAGAATGAGGGTAAACTAAAAAAAAAATGTAAAGGAGGATGATTTCCATCATTTGGAGGAAAGTATTCCCGCATGGCCTCATCCTTGCCTAGAGTAAATTTATACTCCAATATGAAGGAACTATTGCTATTCATCCATTTTTCATTACTTTTTAATCAATTCTTTCACTTTTCTAACAATCAAATTTTTTTAATTTACTATCTTATTAACTTTATTTTCCTACTTTGACTTTTATCCGCCCCTTAAATATTTACACTCAATTCATACGATCGCTTATAGGAACTTCTATTGTTGAAAATGGAATATCACTCATAAGTCAATGGATTACCACTAATAAGAGAAATGCTATTTTCTAATCTTTTTCGTCCACCCCACTGCAATGCTTGGGTCCCAGTGATCAATTCTTACCTAATCCCACCATTTCAGCTAAACAACAACTTGTGTACCCTTTGAGCCCTGCATTGGAACACCTATGATGTATGTTTCCAATTCAGACAAAAAAGATGACATAAAATCACTAGCTTTTGGTTGAGTAGTTAATATTATCGCGCAGGATCTAAGCTTTTTTTTCCTTAATCCTCAACCATTAATAGAGAATTCCAGAAAATCTTATTTACTACTTTTTTGTCAATAGAAAGGCCTTTAGACTCTTTTTGACTGGAATGCGCATGCTAGTATTCCTTAATCTAGTAAAATTAGAATAAAGTAGGTTTCTGTATCCCTTTAAACCATTAAACTATACTCGTGAGTCGCAACTTATACTAGCTGATGAATTTGGTAGGTGACTCTAGCTGCGACCGGGGGCAATCAACAAAAACAACATTTCTTACCTCTATGTTATTGATTAGCTCAAAAACAACATTTCTTACCTCTATGTTATTGATTAGCTCAAACCTATAGGGGTTTTGAGAGGGGTCAGATGTACGTAACTTTACGTGTTTGTTCCTGATAACAAAAATGTTATTTCCGATTGAGCCTTGGTAGAAATCATTATCTGCATCATCACATAAATAAGTACACATGATTAGGGGTAGTCATAGTACAAAATTTGGTTTCATCACGATTGGGGTAACGGTCAAGGTGATATGATAACGAGTGATGTGAATGATTAATACATATCCCTTGAATAAGCGTAAGATACGGTCTTTTATACCTTTACAATGCAGGTGATATGGGTTCGTTAGATTTGTAAAACCATTAAAACTAAATATTGATACAATGCGGCTTGTTTTTTCATTATGGGTCGGTTTGCTACAAAAAAACCAAACCAAATATGCCTATAAAAGCTCCATGTGAGCACTACTAGTTTAAAGAAATAATGCTATCTTATCTTGTCGAAGTCATAAGATAATGTTTAGAGGGAAAGTTGGGTAATTGATGCTCCTTTTTATTTAGCTTTGTGGCCTTATCATTGTGGGTATCTTATTCCCTTTTCATATATCTAAAGACACTTTCATAATTATTTAGGTCTAACACCCCATCTCTATATTCTCATCTTTAGCTTGCCTTGCCTTTTCTTTCCTCAGTTCTTGCCTTGCTCTTATTTTCCCTTTTCTGGTGCCCCACAAAGTATTCATCAGTTCACATCTCAAAACATTGAAATCGTATAACGTATAATACAGGAAATTAAGATGAACGACTGGGCTTCGCCACTTATAGCTTCGGCTTTGTTTGCTTTTCTCCAACCCGGTTTGCTCATTCAAGTACCGGGTAAAAACCAACCCGTTGGTTTCATGAACATGAAGACCAGTGGAGCGTCTATTTTTTTCCATGCTGTTATCTATGGTTTGCTCCTTATGTTATTCCTTGTATTTCTTAATATCCATATCTATGCCTAAGAAGAAGGCATATTTTTTTGATTCAATAGAAGCTTTTTATCATTCAGTGAAACTCTTTGTAGGATTTGAGGCTTTGTTTTCTGAATATTTCTTGTTGAATTTGGATTGTGTTGCTGTATTTCTTGTTCAAGTAAACAATATGATCCTGTGTTTTTCTGTAAAATTTTCTACGGTTATAGTGGTTACCTTTCAAAACCAACCAATATAACACTATCACATGATGGTCCATTCATATTGGGCGTTAATAGTAGTTAGAATATGAAAATATTGTGTGATTCTGTGTTATTACATATTAGTCATCAGTTTATATGATCCATGGTATCAGTATTAATGTTAAGAGTATATAACATATTTTAGGGTCTCAACCATCAGTTTAAGCTGTTAGTTGAGTTGGTTTCTTAATATGGTATTAAAATTCAGCATGACAAGAGGTCACGGGTTAAATTTTCAACCTTCCCTCTTTTAAAGCGGAATATATTTAGTCCAAAAGGCTCTTGTGTGAGGGGGCGTGTTACAATATACTCCCTCCAATTCTTTTAAGTTGTCCTATTTAGTTTTTTGACAATATTCATCTATCACTCTTAATTTGTATTCTACTTTTAATCTAGACGTCAAAATATAGTCAAGTGAAATCTTGTTTAATTTGTCTCAATGTAAATTTTATTAATATCAAATTTTTATAATTTTTATAATGCTTAATTAGAGATATTTAAAATTGAATTAATTCATTATATAGTGTACCAATACTAAATAGGACAATTTAAAAGAATTGGAAGAAGTATAACATATTTTGGGATCTCAATTATCAATTTAAATGTTTAATTAAGTTAGTTTCTTGAGAATTAATCTCAGAAAAAATAAATTTCGACAATCAGCTCCAAGTTTTCTGTTGCGTTTTTATGTTTATGAATAAAAATTAAACTGTCAAAGAGCAAGACAAACAAATGGGTAACAGAGAGAGCTCGACCCTGGTGAATCTGACGGGTTTACCCATTGAGTTGCGGCTGTTATATTTAGCGGGGAAAATTTGAAATACTTAAGCAAAAAAAAAAAATAAAAATTAATTAAATAAAAGTTATAATTGTAAGTGATCACTTAAAAGTTATAATTAGTCACGTTGAAATTATAAATGATCACTTAAAGTTATAAGTGACTAAATTAAAATTTAAGTGTATATAAGGTTATCTCAGTAGAGATAGTTTTTATTTGAGACTGTCTCATTTAAGAATTGTAAAAGGAGCAAACAAAAATAAGTGCATGAACCCAAATTATGTCTTGTATAATATATATATATATATATATATATATATATATATATATATATATATATATATATATATATATATATATATATATATATGAATATTTAAAATTTCTTTTCAATAAAATTATGAAAATCAAAATGGTAAAAAAAATATATTTAAATAACTTAAGTTCGCTATCTTCAAAAAAGAATTAAAAAAAAAAACTTAAGTTCGTTACAAAAATTAAATGATTACAACTAATTCACAATTTTAAAATAAATTCAAGTTATTCTCTTTTACCAAGGTAAACAATTTGGTACAAGTACCAAATCTTCTTTAGTATGTTAAATTGTACTATATTAGTAAATGATTTTCACTGCAAATTCACCTGCCCATCAACATAAAAATAACCGGTAAAATTTTCGCTGAGAATATGATACGTCTCAATCCTATTTCTTCATTTGTAGTTTTTATAGATAGATTATCATTTACTCTAGAGTGTTAATGTTGTTGTTTAGCATTTCAAGAAAAGGTAAGGATGCACAATTATTATCTTCATAAAATTCCTGCTGAAATATTTTCTATTATTTAATAAACTTAACTACACTAAGAAAATATTGTTATTTAACATTCCTATCTTTTGAAAAAATTCTGGGAAAATACAACATTTTGGTATTGTTGCATTAGATGTTTCTTTGTTTACTAACTAGATTAATTATTTGTTTGTTTGTTTTGCAGATGAATTAAATGTTGTCATCTTCATTTGCTTAATTTAAGTGAACTTTTTATAAAATGTAATTTCTTTATATATATTAAATTTATTTTTGCTATTATTGCATTAAGATATAACATGTCAATTACTTAAATTATAAATTTAATATTTACTTTGATCGAGTATGTAAATTTGTTTTATTATGATTATTAAATGCCTTTTTAATCTGAGTAATTAATAATTATGATAAGAATAATTATCAAAACAGTTAAAGTACTATATATATGAAAATTTTAAAAATGTCGTGCATTGCACGAGCATTGCACTAGTAAAATCATACATTCTATTAATTTTATTGTATAATAGCAAAAAGCAATTTGATTGTGAGAATGTCATTTGCCTTTTTTTCATTGGACAATATTAATGGAATTTGACTAATTTTCATTTTTTGAATTACCATATTACATATTTGCATTTTTGGAAATATTTGTACATTAATGGATGCAATAAATCACAATTATTCTAATTACACAGTTACATATAAATATACAGTTTAAAAAATTATACTGGAAAATAGATGAAATACTAAAATTACACTGGTAGAAAATTATACTGCAAAATAAATTACATTCATTCTAATTATACTGCAATTTATTAAATTACTAAAGTACATCATTACTCTTTTTTTCAGCAATAATTGTTAAAAATTGAAATGACATAAGATTCATTTAATTAAACAATAAAATCAGTCATTTACATTATTAGACTACTATTATTACAATTTTAATTTTAGGAAAAATGTCAAAAATATTAAACATGATAAAAATTATGTAAACAAATAAATTAATGATAAAAAAATCAGCTAACTTTAATTAGTGTGTAGACAATTAGACTATCTTAGCTACCAAATATAGTGCAATAAAAATCAATCAATTAAAAATATTATTTGATTTTCTGTAATGTAATTATTCCTTTATAAAAATAAAAATGTATAAACACTTTTATGGCAGAAATTACAATATAAATAGCCCCATATGGTCATTCCAATTATTTGCTCATACCATTTCTCTTCTCGGAACCTTTAGTGCTGTTTAATAATATTTTCTAGAATAACCTTGAGTTTAAATTACATTCAAAAAATTTAGAGTGACAAGGAGCATAAAAAATTAATGACTATTAATAAAAGTAAGGACAAACAGTATACCATGTTGGTTTGTTCCTACTTGAGCCTGTTTTTAGTCATGGATAATTTTACGTCGCCATTTCTAGAGTGACCAATAGGAAAGGACTAAGAATTCTCGTATGCGACAAGGATGGTGAAATATGTCATCGTATTGAGAATGTAGTATATAAAGAGGTGTTTCAAAAGCTATAAACTCTTTATTAACAACCTATTTTAGGTTTCTTTATATTTAATTGTTTTTCAATTACAATATACATATGTAAATACTTATTACCCACCTTCATTTACTATTTTTATTTATCTAAAATTTCATTAAAATATTACGTATTTAAAAATTTATGCATTGCACGGATTTGTATACTAGTTGATAATATTTTCCTTAATGATATGATGTACTTTCTATGTGATTGAATAGAGCCAGCAGAAAGACAAAGATATTGATAATTTAGAAGTAGTACATAATTATATTGACTAATAGTATAGTAACTCTTATAATACATGAATTTTTCGTTATAATATATATATATATATATATATATATATATATATATATATATATATATATATATATATATATATATATATATATATATATATATCATTGTCTTTCAATTAAATTTATTAATTTAACTTAATTATTCAATTACCTCCAATTAAACCCTTCTTTTTTAACTTCTCTTTATCCCTCTCCAATCACCACCATTCTCCCACTCCAACTTCACCACCAGCACCACAACCATTAAAACTCTTCCTTTTTGCTAATACTTTAGACTTTTTGCTACCTATCTTAGTAAAATTCCAATCCCACCAAGCGAAGCCATGGCTACAACCATGTAAGACTCAGTAACAGTAATCATCGGTGAAATTAAACGACCTTCAGAGAAAGACATTTATCCATCAATTTATTCTCTCTGGACAGTATTTCCTCTTAGCTGTCAAATAATTAGTTGCAAGAAAAGAGGTTTTTAGGGATTTAAGAATTTCAGAAAATGAGAAATTTGTTCCCTTAATCCTTTAACCTTAAGGACATGCTTGGATTAGATGTAAATATTTAAGAGTGTAAAAAAAGTCAAAGTAAGAAAACGAAGTTGATAAATGAGAAATTAGTGAAATTTGATTGTTATAGAGGTGGAAGAATAATTGCAGAATAATTAAAAATAAAGGGAGCTCTCAATTTTGTGGGGTAAATATTCATTAAAGGGGAGAGTGGGGGAATTTTTACCTCCATAATAGGGGAAATTATCTTCTTTTTCCTTTATTATTTTTATTTAATGCTCATTTTACCTTCTTCACAATTATCTTAACTATTTTAAATACATCTTTATTTGCTTTTATTTTATTAGTTTGACTTTGTTTCTTTATATCCAAATCCAAGCATGCCCTAAAAGGAACAATTTAGGAGTAGAGGGTTTAGAATTAGAAATAGGTAATTGAGAAGAGAATCTGAAAGTTGCTTTATTAAATGAGGGGTTTTAGAACAACCCATCAAAGAGAACAAACCATAAGAGAGAATCAGAAATTGAGGAGAGAATCAGAAATTGAGCATTTAGATATTGAAATTTTCATGTAAGTCTTGCTTTTTTGCTCAGGCATTACTTTTTGCCAAAAAGAAAGATTTGAAAAACTCTCAAAGATTTGTGTCCTCTTTCTTCAATAATGATTGAGAAAATTTTCAGAAATTTTAGTGCATTTGAGAGTAAAATAACAACTTATTACTTACAAAATTCCTCATTTATTACCTAAAAAATACCCATCAATCTAAGAAAAATACCTATTAAAAGAGGGGTTTAATGGTGGTGGTGGTGGTGGTGGTGGATGTGGTGGTGGTGTTGAATTGGGAGAATGGTGGTGATTAGGGAAGGTTAGAGAGAAGTTGGGGAAGAAGGGTTTAATTGGGGATAATTGAAAAATTAGGTTGGATTAATGAATTAAGTGAAAGTCAAAGGTCAATTATCTTAGTCAACTGTCATTTAGCACAGGTCATCCGGTGAAATGACTGTATCAATGTTGTGTTAGGTAATTTGAAGGTTGTTGTTGGTTAAAAAAACTTTAAGGCTGTTTATTCTAAAATGACTAAACTTCAAAACTGTAATTGATAATTAATCTATATATATATGTGTATGTGAGTGAATGAGTGAGAGAGAGATATTTCAGAAGAGAATTAACGATAAAGTTGAAGAAGTTAATATGTTCAATTTATACGTGAAAATGGTAAAATTAACTTTAAATATTTTTGGTATTAGAATATTATGAAATAATTTTAAATTATATATAATGGAATTAAATCATCAATTTTTTTTCCCAAAATAATAATTAATAAAGATTTACTCCCTCCGTTCTTTTAAATTCTTCCACCTTATTATAACGGATAGTTTCATAAGTTCTTTCACTTTAGAATACTTTCTATTTTTAGAAAGTTTTTATTTCACTTTTACCCCTTAAAACCCCTTCTTTTCTTTTAATGTACCCATTTTCATTTATTTATAATTATTTTCTCTCTCATACTTTCAATACAATTATTATTTCACACTGCTATTTACTTAAAATAATACCCACTACAACTAAAGATTCTCTTTTTCTTAATATGTGTGAAAAACCCAAAGTGAAAAAACTTAAAAGAACGGAGGGAGTACTTAATTAACGACCCTTTAAATTGAAATGATTATCTGATAAAGATTCCTACATATCAAATAAAAAAATATATATTTTTGTGTTGAGTAAAATCAAATAAATGTATAATCCGTCATTTTTTTTACCTTAATTATTTGGATCACATTCTATACAATAGAAATTGCTGACTGATTGATTATTTAAAAATATTTATGTTATTAAGTTTTTTAAAATGGTAATTTTTGGTATGAATTTTAAATCATGAATTATGTTACGTAACTCAATCTAATGCAAAATCGTAAATTTTTTCCTTTTTAAAAGTCTATAAATCCGTCAAAAAATAACTGGTAATTTTATTTAACACGTAAACCAATATTAATCAATAAAGTAGTTTCATTTGGAGGCCTCATTCAATCCACACCATCCATAAGCATTACCAAACTTCATTCACTTTCATAGCCATCTTTCTCCAATTAAATGCATTTATTTTCCAAATGAATTTCTTTTAGGAGAAACTTGGACAAGTCTCAATCATCAATATCATATCTTTTATAACTATTACTAAAATAAAACACTGTTGATATCATCATTTTAAAAAATTGCTTATGTGTAACTTTCTTAATAAAAGTTTTCTCTTTCAAATTCAATAATGATGTCATTACTATTATGATTTACTTATATCTTTGACTTTACTATAGTTTGATTATGATTTTTTATTTTCTAGCTCATATCATTTAATGTATTAAATAATCATATATTTTATTTAATTTTTATAATTATTTATATAATCTTTTCAACTTTATTTATCGATATTATTTAATATATTAGATATTTTTAGATGGCTAAAACATAATAATCTTTTTGCCTTTTGTTGTAATTTATTTGTCATTAACAAAATTTTTACAATCACATAAAGTCGTACATTGCACAGACACTATCTAGTTATCTACTAATTCATAAACATTTTGTGATAAGTGTCACTTTACAATGTATCTTATAAGCACATGTGTCAAGTGTCACACTTATAATGCAATTTTTAGGTCATCATCCCTTCATTTTCCATAATGCACTACAAATTTCCAATGAAGAGTTTTATTTGAAATGGTTGTAATTATAATTGTAATAAAATAATTAGTGATGAATAAACTCCACAAATTCACATTAATGTTAATATGAAATATTAATATTAATAATGTGTATTCTAACTCATAAATAATGTAAGACTTATTAATGTTAGATAATTATTACTAACTCCTCTCTTCATATTTCTCAATGCAATGCACTATAAAGTGAGAATATATTAGAGCAGATGAATAGTTTGAGAAATTTAGTTAAAGTAATACATTGGAGGTAACTCATGCAATCTTATTTTATATTATAAATTCACAACAAAAGAGTCATCAAAGATACATTTTTAATATGTATTACACAAAAAGAAAAACACATGTTAGTGTATAACAACATCATGGTACGATTGAAGATTTTTTAACTACTAATAGTTTCAATGATCATTAAAAACATTCGAGTTCCCTAATTTTAGTATTTCTTTCTAAAATTAAATTTTAGTATCCAGTTTGGAAATATTTAATCATAATATCTATTTAAGTGTATCACTATAATAACATCATTAGCACTTTGAGTTTACAATTAATTTTTTAATTAGATTCAAATAAAACACTCCGTAGATGTTTTAGGTTTGTCTTGATGCCGGTGAAAAGATGGAAAAAAAAAGGTGTTTAAAAGTTTGAATAAGTGGTAAAAACGTTTTTTAATGTTTAATGCGGGAGAATCAAATGACATCCTTCGTTAAATTATTTAAAAGGAAAAGATTGACAAAAACGTCGACAGCAGGGTTCGAACCTGCGCGGGCGAAGCCCAACAGATTTCAAGTCTGTCTCCTTAACCACTCGGACATATCGACTTTTTGTTTAATACTTGCATTAATACATTTAGGAATAGAAATAATGGTCTTGTCTTTTAACATTTCATGCTCAACCATTCTATTTTTTAATTGATATTGTCTAATGTATTTTATTTTTAGAGTTAAGTTTAAAACTATACCATGGTGTATGCTATTCATTGATGATAAAGTATTGGTTGCAGATTCTAGTGAAGGTTAATACAAGATTAGAAGGATAAAAGGCGGTTTTAGAAAGAAGCAAAGGGTTGCGTATAAGTCATACAAAAATTGAATATTTGAGATGCAATTTTAGTGGTGATGAGCAAGATGATGGTCCAGATGTAACAATTGGAGAAGATGTAATTGTAAATACGAATAAGTTTAAGTATCTAGGGTCTGTTATCCAAAGTAATGGGGCGATTAATGGAGATGTTACACATTGTATACAAGGGGGTTGGCTTAAACAATGAGCGGCTACCGCATTGTTATGTGATAGGAAATTTTCGATTTGACTGAAAGGTAAAATCTATAGAGTTGCCATTAGACCAGCTTTGTTGCATGGAACCGAGTGTTGGCCCGTTAAAAAGATTCCTGAACAAAAGATGGAAATTACAGAGATGCGATATTGAGGTGGATGTGCGGTAACACAATAATAGATAGAATCAAGAACAAGGAGTTTAGAACGAAGTTATGTGTTGCCCCATTGTCTGCTAAAATGAGTAAAAATAGGTAGTTATAAAATGTGCAAAGAAAGATAGTCGACTCTCCCGTTAGAAGGATAGAAAGCATCATAGTGGAAGGTAACAGAAGTCGAGGAAGATCTAAGAAAGCGTGGGTTGAGCAAATAGAGCATGACTTGAGTGACCTGCGCCTTTCGGCGGACCTGATTAGGGATATCAATAGTTGGAGAAGCCAGAACCATATTTTAGACTACTTATAGTTTCTGTAGTTGCCTTCATGCTCTAGTGTATAGTTGTTTCTTACCCGCTCTGTTTTTTTTATTTATATACTCATCGTTTTTTTAGACCTGGTTTTTCTTGTGCAGTTTTTTTTTTCTGCAAGTAGTTGTACTCTTGAGACAACGTTGTCACTCATATCCTCTCTACGAATTTTTCGTCACATTCCCTCACCTAAATCCTACTTTCAAGCGAGTTATTAGATATGATGATGATGATGATTTTCAGGTAAAGTTTGTATATTTGTGTCTTGTCGGTATGTCTATTTGATTTATTTTGTTTTAGTAGACTCAAAATTACTATACAAGAACCATATCTTAACATATAATTCTTATGTAAATTCTTCGTACATCAAGCATTTATATATTTTTTACCATAATCATGAAAAATGACATAAACAATAACATTCAGGGATGAAACGAAAGGCTAGAGGAATAAAGGGCATTCATCAAGTTCATAAATCCTAGAAGTCACAAGGTTTATGACAAGGTCATTCCCTTCCACTTCCTCACCTCTTCAACCGGCCACCCATCACTCCCCCATCAATATTAATGTTTTTTCTAATTAGTTAATTAATTTAATTAGTTGTTCAGTATAACAACGTGACGATTAAACATTACGTGATAAAACACGTCGCACGATAAATACTTTAGGCGAATAGCAACTCAATTTATAGTTTTATTAATTATCTATAATAATTTAACTAAACTTCAATTTAATGTCTTTTATTACGGATTATTACAAGATATATACAATAATGTACAAAACTAGCTACCATGTGCTGCGACCGGAAAGAAACCATGTAATTTTATCCTTTTTGTCTTCAATATGGCCTTCGGTGAAAGGACACTCTTTTCTCGGTATGTCTAAAACATACATATAATTCAAAACACATTAGATTTCCTTACATAATATTACATATAATATAAGCACCTCGGCTATCGGACCGCTGGTAACCACCCATAAAGAGTGTAAATTGGCCCCACAAACCAACATAAGTTCTTTCAGTATACTTTGGTCTTGCTCGTGTGCACCTAAGAAAACTTCCTAGGAGGTCATCTATCCTAAGATTGCTCTCCACCAAGCACGCTTAATTGTGGAGTTCTTAACAAATGTGCTCCCTTTAAAGAAGATACACCTTGTTGATATGGATAATCTATCAATCCTTTATAAAGCTCTATCTGAGATATCACACAATAAATAAAATATAAAAATTAGATTTATCTTTTCAACATCCTCATCACTGATTTCCGTGACAGGAGATGAATAGATGATACATCGTTAAATCTTATCGCGTAATAGCCACAATCAAGGACAATTTGTTATCGCGCGCACTACATAAGAAAAAGAAACAAATTCATGTGGTCTCTCTTTTTTTCCCTTGAAATACGAAAGCCCTTGAAATTGACACGTGATATCGCACGTATGCCTATTTTTTCCCTTATAACCTTATAAGATCAACTATTTACACAATTGCCATTAAATTAAATCACTTTAATTACTCACTCATATGTGGTCTCTCTTTTCTTTTCCTTAAAATTAATTAATATGAAATTTAATGTGACGTTTAATTACAATAGAAGAGAATAGTATAATTATATTGGCGTCATTAGCGATACTTCAAATTATTTAGTAAATTACACGTTTATATTTTACATAATTAAGAGCTTTACAAATTTCAGTGACAAATTAAGCATACATTACCCTTTAAAAATTATATACATTATTACGTTTTATGAAAATCAACATTATTCATTGTCAAAAAAGAATTGTATAAGAATTTTACTATATATAAGTAGTAATTCTCGTAACGTCACTTTTCATAAACGGAAATCTACCAAGTAAAAATATTTAAATTAAAAGTAATGAGTAGAGAAAATATATCTAGATAGATTTAATTTCTTGTAAATAATGGCATGTCAACATTTGATATATAGTGATTGGACATGTCAAAATGGTTGGGTTGCCGAATTTTTAGTTGAATACTTTGAATTAAAATATTTTGAGTTATTTACAATTTTAAGGTTTATGTCAACTAGATGGGTCAAACCTTTTTAAAAAAAAAAAAATTTCTTATAATTACATTTTTTTCCTTAAGAAATAATTTCTTTTTGTTTTAAAAATCTTACAATAAACTATAAATATATCTTTAAACAAAATATATTGACTCAAAATAAAAAGTGTTTAGAAAGATATTGATTACTCACGTAAAATAATTACATAGTTTATATATATATATATATTTCAATACCACTAGGCTATAGCATTACCATGTGATAATTTATAATTTTAACTTTATTAATACTTAATGAGAGTATTTAATGACTATTAAAAGGAAAAAAAATTTTGCTCTCTAATTTCTATTTCTTGAATCTTGCCTAATTCTGTTCTTCCTCCTTCGACAGATGACATTCCGACTTCCTCTCTGTTTGCCTGTTCAGTACCCACTGCCGGCCTGTTGTTTCAGACCGTGGCTGATGTTAAATAATGTAATCTAGAAAAATCTAGGGAGTAATGTATCAAGAAGTAAGTAAAAAAAAATTCTATGATATCCTAGAACTATTTAGACTAACACTCTAAAGCTAATAGTCTAGAACTATCTACAAGTTGTAGAAAAGACTAGAAACATAATGATGGTGAAAGCACCAACATAGAAGCACTATATATATGTGTTGCATGCTTTCATTTGTAACCAAGCCACATAATACAAAAAACCTTTTTTCACAAAAGCCATCAACTCTCCTCTTTATTTTTCATACCAGCATCTTCAATATTTATTAATCAAAATCAATAATCCACTACAACTTCCGCATATTAATTCCAACATTTGGTATCAAGAGCCACTAATCCAAAGCTTTTTTTTTTCAATCATATATCATCCAAATTTCATATCAATACCAACTCCACATATATATAAATGGCCTCCCCTAACCCCAATTCAAACACAAACACAAACATATTTAATCCCCAAGTTAATTGGGTACCTATATTTAAAGGGGAGAAATTTAATCAATGGAGTACGCAAATGAAATCAATTTTCATTACCCAAGATATATGGGAAATTATTCAAGATGGTTATGAACAACCCAAAGATGCCAATGAAGAGGCTTCTTGGGATGACACTAAAAAGTGTCATTACAAGCAAAACAAAAGAAGGGATCATTATGCCCTCTCTATAATATATCATAGAGTAGATGAGACGATCCTACCAACAATCATGACCGCCACAACTGCAAAGGAGGCATGGAGCACTTTGGAGACAAAATATCGAGGCTCGGAAAAGGTAATACTCTTCAAACTACAATCTTTATGGGGTCAATTTGATAGTATGCAAATGACCGATAATGAGTCAATTCAATCATATACCGACCGAGTCTCAAATATTGTTAACCAAATTCGATCCAATGGAGACACCATTGAAGATGTTAAAATAATTCGAAAAATATTAAGAACTTTAACAAAAAAATTTGATCATATTGTGGCTGCTATAGAAGAATCTAATAAAGATTTAAGTTCACTCACCATGACTGAATTAATGGGCTCTTTATTAGCACATGAAGAAAGAATGCGTAAATTTGAAGAGCAACCAATTGAACAAGCTTTTTAGGCTAAATTAAAATTTTCTAATAATGGAAAAAATATAAATGGCCACGTATTTTCAACCAGAAAAGGGCAATTTTAACAACCGTAGTAGGGGAAGAGGAAATCATAAAAATCAAGGGAGCCGAGATAACAACTCTTATTGCATATTATGCAAGAAAAACAATCATAATACAAGAGATTGTCGGTACAAATGCAAAAGATGTACTTGACACTCTCATTTTGAAAAAGATTGTTATTTCCGGCAAAAGGAAGAGGCTAATTTCATAGAAAATAATGATCAATTATTTTACACATGTCTGAATGCTCAAGAAGAGCAAACTGACACATAGTACATCGATAGTGGTTGCTCCAACCACATGACCGGAAAAAAAAATTCATTTGCTAATGTTAATGAAAATATAAAATCACAAATAACACTTGGTGATGGGAGTAACCAAGTAGTTGCCGGAAAAGGAACAATTGTTGTTAAAACAAAAAACGGCTCCTCTAAATTCATCCCCGATGTCTTTTATGTCCCTGGGCTAGCACAAAATTTGTTAAGTGTGGGTCAGTTAGTCCAAAAAGGCTATATGGTAAAATTTGATAATAATCAATGCCACATATATGATAAGAAAAAGGGGCAATTAATCACTACCACTAAAATGGCTGCAAATAAAATTTTTCCACTTAAAATACAATTGGAGTTTAATACTGCCCTAAGTACAATGGTGAATGAATCCGAATTGTGGCATTTGAGATTCGGACATTTAAATTTTGACAGTTTAAAACTGTTAAAAAAAATAGAGAAATGGTGATTGGGCTACCACCAATCACTAATGAAAAGAAAATTTGTGAGGGTTGTATCTATGGCAAAATGCATAGATCACCATTCCCAACCTCATCATGGAGGGCTAGAGCTCCATTAGAGCTTGTCCATGCTGGTATATGGGGTCCTACCAGGAATCCGTCTCTTGGCGGAAAAAGATATTTTATGTTGATTGTGGATGATTTTTCACGCATGATGTGGGTGTATTTCTTGGAGAAAAAATCAGAAGCATTATCCCACTTCATGCAATTTAAAGCCCTAACAGAAAAACAAAGTGGGCATTCAATAAAGGTTCTAAGAACCGATCGTAGGGGAGAATTCACAAGCAATGAATTCAACAAATTTTGTAAACAGCACGGCATCAAAAAGGAGCTCACAGTCAGACGCACACCACAACAAAATGGTGTTGCAGAAAGGAGAAACAGGACAATTGCTGAAATGGCTCGGAGTATGATGCAAGGAAAAAATCTGCCTAAACATTTTTGGGCAGAAGCTGTCCACACAGCTATTTACATACTTAACAGGTCTCCCACAAAAGCGGTAAGAAGCATGACGCCATATGAAGCTTGGCACAAAAGAAAGCCAAGGGTTGAGCACCTCAAAGTTTTCGAGTGCATTGCATATGCCCACGTCCCGAAGGAGAATAAGGATAAGCTAGACGGAAAAGGAGAAAAATATATCTTCATTGGATACAGTGACGAGCCTAAAGGATATCGTCTCTATCAGCCCGAATCCAAGAAGTTGATCATCTCCAGAGATGTCATATTTGATGAAAAGGCGCAATGGCAATGGAACGAGAACGATGTTGAAGTTCCAGTAGAAGTCATTCCACCACCAAGCCCAGATGAAGGAGAAGATCCAATTCAGTCACCAACTTAATCATCTGCAAGTCCATCACCATCAACCAATCCAGAACACCATCAAGGAGCCCAAGAAGTCCATCTACATCACAAAGCTCAAGGTTGGAGCCAAGTCACTCAAGTCCAGCTCAACAAGTTCGAAGATCACAACGAGATCGATGTCCACCAAGCTACTTGGAAGATTATCAATGCAATCACACCATCATGGCACTCTTTGCAGGAGAACCACAAAACTTTGAAGAAGCAGCTCAAGAAGAAAGATGGATCGAAGCCATGAAGGAGGAGATTAAGATGATAGAAAAGAACGACACATGGGAGCTTGTTGACAAACCTCAAGACAAGGACGTGATCGGTCTCAGATGGGTTTACAAGATCAAGCACAATGAAGATGGCTCCATTCAAAAGTACAAAGCTCGTCTAGTTGCAAAAGGATACTCACAACAACCTGGAATTGACTTCAATGAGACATATGCTCCAGTTGTCCGTATGGAGACAATCAGGTCAGTCCTAGCTCTAGCAGCTCAATTTAAATTGCAAGTTTATCAATTAGATGTCAAATCAACATTTCTCAATGGGGAGCTAGAAGAAGAGGTATATGTCGAACAACCTCAAGGATATATAATCAAAGGAAAAGAAGATAAGGTGTATCGCCTACGAAAAGCCCTCTATGGGCTCAAGCAAGCCCCTCGGGCCTGGAACAGCAAAATCGATGGATATCTTCTCCAAAATGGCTTTGTAAAAAGCCCAAATGAGCCATCACTCTATATCAAGACCCAAGGGCCAAAGTTTCTCATCTTATTCCTATACGTAGATGATCTAATCTACACAGGCACCGATCTGAGGATGATAGAAGACTTCAAAAAGACAATGATGTCAGAATATGAAATGATAGACCTCGGAGCTATGAAGTACTTCCTTGGCATGCAAGTCAAGCAAAGTCCAGCTAAAATATTTCCCTCACAAGAAAAATATGTCGAGGATATGCTCAAAAAATTCAACATGAGCGATTGTAAGCCAATGGCTACACCAATGGCTACAAATGAGAAGCTCTCAAAGAATGATGGAAAAGAAAAGGTGGATGCATCAATCTACTGAAGTTTAGTCGGATCTCTCATATATCTTACAAATACAAGACCAGACATCGTTCATTCAGTCAGCATCATCTCAAGGTTTATGAGTGAGCCAAGCAAAGCTCACTTAGCAGCAGCCAAGAGGATACTCAGGTATATCAAAGGAACAAAAAGCTATGGGATAATGTACGAGTCCGAAGCAGACTACAAGCTCATAGGCTACACAGATAGTGACTGGGGAGGAAGCATCGACGATCGAAGAAGTACGAGTGGATACGTGTTCCAGCTAGGGTCCAAGTCTATCTCTTGGTCATCAAAGAAACAAGCTATGGTAGCACTATCATCATCAGAAGCAGAATACGTATCAGCGACAAGCGCGGCATGTGAAGCAGTATGGCTAAGAAGAATCCTAAAAGATCTACAACAAAAGACAGAAGATGCAACTACCATCTATTGTGACAATATGTCAGCAATAGCCATGACAAAGAATCCAGTCTTCCATAGTCGCACAAAGCATATTGAGATACGACACCACTTCATTCGTGAATTGGTCGAGAAACAAGAGATCAAGCTAAAATTCTGCAAGACAGAGGAGCAACTCGCAGACATATTTACCAAGGCACTTCCAACAGAAAAGTTCATCAAATTCAGAAGACAGCTAGGAGTCCAAGATTTTTCAGATTAAGGGGGAGTGTTAAATAATGTAATCTAGAAAAATCTAGGGAGTAATGTATCAAGAAGTAAGTAAAAAAAAAATTCTATGATATCCTAAAACTATCTAGACTAACACCCTAAAGCTAATAGTCTAGAACTATCTACAAGTTGTAGAAAAGACTAGAAACATAATGATGGTGAAAGCACCAACATAGAAGCACTATATATATGTGTTGCATGCTCTCATTTGTAACCAAGCCACATAATACAAAAAACCTTTTTTCACAAAAGCCATCAACTTTCCTCTTTATTTTTCATACTAGCATCTTCAATATTTATTAATCAAAATCAATAATCCACTACAACTTTCGCATATTAATTCCAACAGCTGACACTGCTGCCTGTTGTTTCTGACCGTGGCTGACTCAGTGAGTCAGTGACTGGCTGTCGCTTGCCGACTCCCGAGTCTGACGTCTGCTTCCTTTCATCCTTTGGATATAATTCTATGAACTAATCAATTTTTTTTCTGTAAATAACAATTTATGATTTGGCCATTTGGGTATTGTTTGTTGTAATTGCTCTGTGAATTAGAATTTCAATTTGCTTTTGCCTTTGAGTATAATACTATGATAAAGTAACTTTGATTTGGTTTTGGAATTTTTTTTTAATAATGATAAAAACAATTTTATTTAGGTATGATTTGGGTATTATTTGATGTAATTGTTTATGAATTAGAATTTCAATTTTCTTTAAATTATGATAATTTAAATTTTATTTACTTTCAATTATTATTTATGATAATTCAATTTAGAATTAGAATTTGTATTTGTGTTTGTTTATGATTGTATTAATTGTTATTCATGAATAAAATTAAAAAGCATCATTTTAATTATAACTTTAATTAACCTATAAAGTATCAAGTTTTTTTTTATAATTTTGTTGTATTGATTTTAGGATGAAGTTATTAAAAGATTCAGTTATTATAAACTTTTTTTTACAAAGAGAAGCGTGAAGAATCTACAGGAACTCCTTCTTAAATACCAAATTCATATCAAGAATTCATTCCAACTTCTGCCCCAATTCCCACACCTATTAAAGAACCAACATTTACACAATTTCTAGGTCATTGGAGATACTAAATGAAAGTGATATTCTTTCTCTTGAACACGATTCAGGATTGAGGAGACGAATTTCTGACTTTCATGTAGATGATAGGGAGAGAGTGATTTGTGAGCATATTCTCAGAGGTCCTTATCAACCAAAATATCATAATTTCTCGTACACATACTATAGAAAGATAAAACGAAGGTTTGTTCCTTATTGGTTTGATAAGTTTGTACATTGGCTTGAATATAGTAAATCAAAGGATGCGGCATTTTGTTTTCCTTGCTATTTATTTGGAAATTACGGTGTTTATTGTGGGGGAAATGCTTTTGTTAGTCATGGATTTAAAACTTGGTGTAAAGGGGATACATTTCAAAAACATGTTGGTGGTCATTTGAGTGCTCATAATTATGCATTAAAGTCTATAATGAATTTTTAGAATAAAAAGAGCTCGATTATACATATCTTAAAAAAGAAATCAATTCAAGTTAAAAAAAGACTATGATACTAGATTAGAAGCTCATATAGAATTTGTTAGGTTTCTTTTGCTTCAAGGATTGGTTTTTCGTGGACATGATGAATATGAAAAATCTATGAAGAAAGGCAATTGTATCCAGCTTCTAAAATTAATAGGAAAGAGGGACTCTGATGCAAGTAAAGTTATGTTGGATAATGCTCCAAAAAATTGTCAATTGACATCTCCTAAAATACAAAAAGACATTATTAATGCTTGTACAACAGAGACGACCAAGAAGATTATTGAGGAACTTAATGGTAGTTTTTTTCTATTCTTGCTAATGAATCTGGTGATATTAGTGATAAAGAGAAGTTGAGTGTTCTTTTGAGATATGTTGATTTGAAAGAAATGTTGAAAGAATGATTACTTGGTATGGTTAATGTGGGTAACACTACATCTTTAACTCTTAAGAGTGCTATTGAATCTTTGCTTATGAAACACTCTTTGACTTTGTCATTGGTTCGAGGGAAAAATTTATGATGGTGCAAACAACATGCGAGGTGCAATTAATGGTTAAAGAACTTTAATTTTGAATGAATCTCCTTGTGCATATTACATTCATTGTTTTGCACCAACTTCAACTAACACTCGTTGTTGTTGCTACTAAGAACAATGATTGTGCTTGGTTTTTTGAAACACTTAGTAATTTATTGAATTTGTTGGGGGCTTCTTGTAAGCGTAAGGCTCTTCTTCGAGATAAGTAAGCCCAACATATATTAGAAGCTTTAAATGATGGTGAAATTGAGTCTGGAACAAAATTGAATCAAGAGTGTAACTTAAGTAGGCCTTCTACTATTAGATGGAGTTCTCATTTCGTAACAATTTTGAGTGTGTTTCATTTATATCCTGCAATTCTTGATGTGGTTAATTCTATCAAAGAAGATA
>NC_080055.1:8916809-8994309 GCF_026212465.1 Amaranthus tricolor
ATTGGGACCACCAGTCACACATACGGGTTATAAAGAATCTTTAAGTGCTAACCCTAGATCTAAAACAAATAACTCAACTGCTATTTCTACCCTAAACCTTACACCAAATGAGAAAGGCCACATAGAGCAACAAGTTTCTGATTTTGAGGATAGTAGTGATGATGATTATAGTTGTGGTGATGAGGATGAATATGAGGATGATTCTGATTTGTTTGCAGAAAATGTAGTTTGTGGTCTTGATGATGTGTTTATAGGTGATGATGAAATTAGATTGATAGTAGATAAGGAGGTTGATGAAGAAAACAATAGAGACATATACTTTAATGATGATGAACCGCAGTCTGATGATTATGATTTGGGTGCATTGAATGATGATGAGGAAGGTATATGCAGCTATCCTACATTCAATCCTGAGGTTGATTTCAAGGGTAAGATCAATTTATCTTTAGGCCTTAAGTTTCCTTCGACATATGTGTTTAGAAAAGCACTAAGGTACCATGCTATTGAATGTGGTTACAATTATTATTACCTGCATAATGGTAGAAGTAGGATCAGTGTGTATTGCTACAATAGATGCAATTGTATTAAATCGAGAGCAAGAATTGTGAACTGTGTTTGTGGGAAGGAGAAGAAGTGTTATTTTAAGGTTCATGCTGTGAAGTTGAAAGATGAGGAGACACTTCAAATAAGGAGTTATTTTCCCAAGCACACTTGTGGTCACTAACACCAAAATAACAAAGTCACTCTTACGTTGTAACTTGGCCAATAGGACTTGCCATTGTGGAAGCTGGGACCTTATAGGGATCCCTTGTAAACATGCCATGGCTTGTATTGTTCTTAGAAAATTAGATGCCAACGACTTTGTCCACGAGGCGTATCTTGTAGAAACGTATGCAAAGACGTATGGTCCAAAGTTTTATGGTATGCCAGGACACAAAATGTGCCCACAACCACTTTAGCCAAACCACTTCCTCCACCATATCGAAAGATGCCTGGAAGGCTCAACAAGAGGAAAAGAAAGAAAGAAGTTGATGAAGGTAAAGGAGGTAAGAAGGTTATATGTGCTGTTAGAGAATTCAGGCAACGGAGATGTGGTAATTGTGGTGACCTAGGTCACTACAAAAAAGGCTACAAGAATCCACCCAAACCACCACCAACAAAGATCAAGCCAAAGGGTGGAAGGCCTAAAATGAGATCTTCTTCTACTCAACAGTCTACAACAAATGATGTTCCTAGCTCCAGTAGTCAACAACAAACGCAAACTGTAGCAGCCGCATCTACTTCATGTGTAATGGATCAAAATAGTCAAATATAGAGTTGTATAAGTAATTTACTGTTGAATGTAATGTGTTGAATTAGTATAAGTTTTATGAACTAAGACTGCACTATGTTGAACTGTATGTAAGCAAATCAGTATATGAACTGAGAATGCAATGTGTTGAATTCAATTACTGTGATGAATTAAGTGCAACAAATTCAGTTACTGTGATGAATTAAGTGCAGCAAATTTAGTTACTGTGAAGAATTCAGTTACTGTGATGAATTGTGTACATCTTTATTGTATGCAGCAGTAGTATTGAGTCAGTGCAGGAGTATGCAGCAGTATGTTGTGTCTGTTCATAAAACATTGTTGTGAGAACTAGTGCTGCATTTGTTGAAAATGAAAGCTGAAGAGCATTCTTGAAAAAGAAAGCTGAACTAGTGCTGCAAATCAGTTGATTAGTGATTACTTTGGGTGTTGCACATCAATTTTGCAGTTTATCAGTGCAACATTGCATACACATGCGTTCTGAATGAGTAAGTTCATTAGTGTTCTGTACATGTGATCTGTGATGATCCTTGAACCAGTGTGTATCATATCAATGCTGTGTATGTACATTGAAAATCAGTGTGTAAGCGAATTGCCATGGCTAAGTGTATGTTGTGTTCCAAGCAGTAGGCAAACACAGCAAACACAACATAAATAACATGATTTCCAAACACAGCAACCACAACATACATAACATGATTTCCAAACACAGCAACCACAATCATCTGTTTTCAATACATAATCAGAAAGAAAACACAAGTGTAATTACAATACCTGCAAAAAAATTAAATGGACAAAATAAAAACTTAATTCATTCATCATGATCATGTTATAATACCAAAATCACTAATACAAATTCGAAAATAGGTCATAAACTTCATTTAGTGCCCTTGATTAATACAACCAACACCAACAAAAAACAAAATAAAAACCCTAATATAAAGCTTGTAATCTGATTTCCATGCTTCCTCTCATTCATCCATTTCTTCTTAATCCTTTTAATTTCTGAATTTGCTTGTTGTTTTTCATGTTCCAAGCAACAAACCCTTGATGTCAAAATCTTGATTTCTGTTGCTAATTATCGCTTGTCCTCCACAAGTTTGTTAGTCACTTCTCTTTGCCAAACAGTCATTTCACGTTCATCAATCCATTTAAACTTTTTGCATCCCCTCCAATTTGTATCAGGATCATAAAAAACGCAAGTATCAGGATTTTCCTTGGTCCATGAAACCCTCCTTGCAAAGGGAACTCCACACCCACATTTTTCATGTATCGAATTTTCGCTTGAAGAACAAGAAGACATAACTAATTAATTGGAAAAAAATGATGATCTTTGAATGATTTAGGGATTGGAAATCAAGGAGAAAGAAAGAAATGCAAAAGAAAGAATGAATTAAGGTTTATCGCTAGAAATGGCAGGAAGAAAGGATTTTCGAATGAGGCTGAACTGAAATGAAGACGAAGTAAATACATTAAAGCATCACGTGACTGCCACATGAGGGTCAACGGTTATAGTTAGCGGTCAAAGGCCTCAAACTGTTATAAGGTAGTGTTTTGCAAACAATTATATTATATAAGGTAGTTTTTTGCAAAAATTTTTACATAAGGTAGTTTTTTACAAAATAGGGTATAGATTAGGTAGTTTTTTATAATTTAGCCATATATATATATATATATATATATATATATATATATATATATATATATATATATATATAATATCAGTGTCCAACTCTACTGTATTAAGAATGCGATATGTTGGAGACAACAACTTTAAAGGTAACAAATGTTTCATTAATTTATTGGTGATGTGTTGTTGTAGGTCAATGTGTTTTTGTTTCACTTAATTTGTTTTTGTAGTTGTAACTTGTAAACTTGGTTTTCTTATATGTGAATGCGATATTTCATAAATTTAAGATATTTTAACTATTTTTCCTTTTTTTTAATGAAGTTTCTATGAGGAATGTAAACCAAAACTAAAAAATAGAAGTTTTTAGATAGTAGATATATTATTTTATTGAATAATAAATCTGATTAAGAAAAAGTGGGGATCATAAACATTTAAAAAAATCAAGAGCAATTTAGTGCGGAAAAAGATATAGAGACCACAACAATTAGAATAATATTTTTATAAAGTTAGTAGGTAACATGTGAGGACCATAAAAAATATATAAACATATTAAAATGAAATTAAAGGAAGATATGTAGGGATCATATGCATTATTAGAATACCAGTGTAGAAATGCGTGCAATGCACGGTTATTTTAGCATCAACATGTATAAACATATGATATTAAAAAAAATAAAGTCGGAGATATTACATAGTAAAAATACTCAATTTTAACAGTTATATGTATAAAATTACCCCGTAATTTTGAAAATTATCAGCAACATATTTTACGGTATGTTATATTCTCTAACTTACTCAATTTAACTATAATAAATTTTAAAAATTACAAATTAGAAATAAATATTTATAATTTTTGTAAAATGAAAAAATGCAATGAGCGTGAATCAAACACACGATCTTTAGATCATTCTGATGCTCTCCCAACTGAGTTGTCCCCGTTAATTGATAATTAATTATACAATCAAATAATTATTTTATATTGATTTTTATATCAATAGTTGTATATAATTAAAAGTTCTTAAATAAATGATAGATGATCTATTAAAAATTATAAAAAGTTGAGTCTATGCTATTTTAATTTATCATATATCAATTTTTTTAATATAAGTTCGATCTGAGTCTACGTTATAAATTTGTAACCTATTAGTAATACAAAAGAGTGATATTATGAAAATATATAAGAAGATGAACTAAACAAATATATCACTTAAACTAATAAAAATCAATTACAAAAACTTTTATCAAATTCAAAATAGCAAAACAAACTACTTTGTAAAATAATTTACTTCTATTATAGTTAACATATAAAGTTTTTTATTTATTAGATAAATTAAAAAAACTATAAAATTACAAAGTTAAAAATAAATATTTATAATTTTCCAAATTTAAAAAATACAATGAGCATGGATCAAACACGCCACCTTCAAATCTTTAGTCTAACGCTCCACCAATTGAGCTATCCTCACTAATTGATAATTATAGATACATTTTACTAATTATTCCATACTAGTGTAAAAATTCGTGCAATGTACAATTTTTTAGCATCGATTAGATATTAAAAAAATAAAACTAGAGTTATTATGTAGTTAAAATACTCAATTTTGACAGTTATATGTACAAAATTATCTTTTAATTTTGAAAATTCTCAACAATATATTATACAGTATATTATATTCTCTAATTACTCAATTTAACTATAAATAAATGCTAGTCAAAGATACTTTAACTCTTTAATAATAGAGATATTGCTCAAAATCAAATGCTATGTTTTAGTCAATAATTGAGTTTCATTTGGCAAAATTTTCTTTAAATGTGACGCATAAAATTTTCCAAACTTATAACAATAATATATGAATAAAATAAAGATGAACAAGGTTATCTTTGTCCAAAATTTTTAACATAAATAAAAATATTATTTATAAGAACAATAAATAAAACATCTTAAAATAAAAAAAAAAATGAAAACTAGGGAATAATTTATTACACAAAGTATTTCGTCACATGCCAATTTCAAAACTAGTTAGCTTTCAAGCTTTCATGCGTCGGATAAGATTATCCAAGTTGGGTCGGATTTCTTAGATATACATTGATTAAAATAAAATGAATTTACTTAAATTAAACCAATTAAATTGAATCGTGTTTGTTATACTTTAATTGGAAAAAAATAATTTTAAATTAGCTTATTATCTACTTCTTCAAACCAATTGTTGTAGCCTTGTAGCATTCTTTCTTTGTAGCATTTATATTGATAATACTTATTTTATTGAATTGAAATTTTTTAACTCATTGAATATGATTAAGATTAACTTTTACTAAATATATATTATTTTAATTAATAATTATCAATTTAAATTGTAACAAGCATAATCTTATTGATTATGGAAATTACTCGATAAAGTCGTCTAAATACCATATCTATTATTTAAGATTAAACTTTATTTGCAATATTGTTGTTTATGTGGCTTTATATGTATCAAAAAAGTTAAGATTTATACAACTGTATAATTTCCTTAATGAATCATGATTGGGTTCAACAAAATGAAATTTTATGGTTTATGGACCTTTATAAAATTGATTTTAAGTTCTTAACATATAAATATTATAGAAAATTCAAAATTGAATATCTAACTAATTTATAAATTAAATATTGACTTATTTTTGTAAGAGATTGTTTTTCGTTAAAACAATCTTAGAATAAGTTTTACTTGCATTTATATCAGTTGGGTCATTCTACTCATTTAACTTGTCTGAATGATATCTCAGTGAAATATTTTCATATATACATTAATTGATGTATAATATTATATGAAAATTATATGGACGTGATTTACGGAAGTATATTGTGGATTAGTTATCAATTGACAATAATAGCCAACGAGCGGCCACACGTATTTCAAATTGGAGTCCTTTTTAAACCCTATAGGCATGTATCATAAATGATTAAATTTTGGTCTAATCTGATTTGAAACTTTCAGATCTAATTGATATAGTTTAATCTGATTTGATATAATTTAGTCTAATTAGATCTAATTTGATCTAATATAGTTTGATCTGATTTAATTTTAATAAGAATAAGTACTAAATTTAAAAAATAAGTTGAAGAGAACATGCCCTTAATAAGGTTATGTTTAAATTATAAAAATATAAAAAATCTCAATAATAGTTTGAATATCTTTCAATTGTTCGTTATATCTTTTATAATTCAATGATACAACCTCCTAATTATTTATTAAATTATTAAAGAAATCCAGCTAATAATTTATTGGTAAAAATATCATACGACATTTACAACAGAGTAACAATTAATCAAATACATAACAATTTTAATTAAACAAAATTCTACATAGAAAATTCACGATCATTATAAAGGAGATCTAACACTGAAGTTTTCACTCTATCACGCACATCAATGTTTGATACAGCCTCCTCCGAGGGGTCTTTAGATTTGTTGTGACTCTGAAATAGAGATAAGTTTGATAATATTGATTGTATTAGCAAAACTAACTCCCGTAACGACGTTGTTATTGGGTCAAAGAGCCCTAAAATTAAATGGGCCAAGTCAACGACCCAACGTCAAGAAAGGCTGACCTAGGCCTTTTCATGCCCACGAAAGGTGAAATTACCAAAATATCTTTGGACAGTGAAAGTCAAATCAACCAACACTAAAAATAACCTCATTTATTGCCAAATCAAGTATGCGCTCATAACCAAAACAATCCTCTCAACCACTGTAGCATTCAATTCTCGTTTCATATTCCGATCACTAACTTGAGCGTCGTAAGGGCTTTTCGTGAATAAGCCCCATACAAGTAAATCTGTTCATTTTACAGGTTAGCGGCAAAACCCATTTACTCACATTTGGATCTTGATGAACATAATCCTTTCACAAACCTTTCCCCTTTCAAATCAAGTTTTACACCCGTTTCTTAGCAGAAACAGACATTATATACCTTTTTACCATCAAACTGATAATAAGACTCTAAACTTTTATCATGAGAAACTTTAAAACCTAATATATGGGTAGATTGAATCCAACGAATGGATAAAACAACTCTATAATATAGAGAGAATAACTTTTATTCGTAACTAAAAACCAAAAAAGCAAAAACAAAAAGATTGGAAATTTACTACCAACCATAATATTAATAATAGCCTCAAAATTGACAATGAAGGATTGGATTTTTTTAGAGAAAAAAGAAAGAGAGCATGGTATAAATTGTAATATAAAAAATTATTTAATTAAATTAAAATATGTCATACTATTAAATTATATAGTATATATTAAGTATTTTAAAATAAAATATTTTTAAAAAACATCATAATTTTTAAAATTACACTTAACTGTAGAAAATTTATCAATTGTTTCTCCGTCAGTGATTCATCAAATATATTATTGATGTAGATTGTTGGTCAATGTGTTTTGTTTCACATAATTTTTTGGCAGTTGTAACTTGTAAATTTATTTTTCTTACGTGTGAATTGGATATTCTCATTCATAAGTTTTTGGATATTTTTATAACTTTATTCCAATAAAGTATTTTGTCACATGTCGATTTTAAAATTAGCTGCTTTTGAGCTTTCAAGCATCCAATTACATTTAGTAAGGGTTGGATTTCTTGAATAGACATTATTTTAATTTTTTTGACTTCCTATTCACTCTACTTATACCATTTATTCTAAATAGAACAAGTAGGATGAATAGGCGGTAGTATTATGAAATTTATATGGACGACCTTTATTGTTGTGGACTACTCTTGTCAATTTTAATCAACGGGCGGCCACACGTATTTCAAATTGGTATCCTTTTCAAACCCTACAGGCATGCATCATATAAATGACTAAATAAGTAAATTAACATTAAAATTTAATATAATTTATTCATTAATATATGGTGAGATATGAATAATATAATACTAGTCTCTTAAGAGATCGTCTCTTTGACAGACGTATCTCAAGTCCAATCCATTAAAGATTAATACTTATTTATCGCATTTTTAATGCCTACTTATATTATCCTTAATGCTTAATTACCATATTCTTAATGCCTACTTTCAATATCTTAAATGTCTACTTACTCCATTTTAACAATATTTTAAAAAATATATAGTGGGTTGACCCAATTAGAGATACCGTATCATAGTTAATAAGGTTACGTTAAAATTATCAGCTAATCTCTTGAGATACCGTATCTTTGAGAGACGTATCTCAAGCCTAATCCATTAAAGATTAATGTCTACTTATATTATCCTTAATGCTTACTTAGCGCATCCTTAATGCCTACTTTCAATATCTTAAATATCTGCTTATATTATTCTTAATGCCTAGTTATAATACTCCCTCCAATTTATAGAAAATGGGATATTTACTTTTTGACACTATTTACTTAATACTCTCCAGTATTTTATTCCTAATCTATAAATTAAAACATTGTTAAGTAAGATCTTGTTTGATTCGTCTTAATGCAAAAGTTATTAATATCCATTTTTAAAAATATTTCATTATGTATAATAAAAGATATTATCCATTGAATAAGTGCATTGAATTGTATGTAAAAATAAATATCCCCTCTTATATGAATTGGAGGAAGTATTTTAAAAAATATATAATGTGTTGACCCAATTAAAAATAATTATTTAAAAAGATCGTCTCTCACAAGAATTTGTGTAAAATTATAAAAACATAATAGAAATACCAATAATAGTCTCAACATCTCTCTATTGTTTGTTATATCTTTTATAGTGATCCACGATTAAAGTAACAAGATATAAATAGACATAATTTCAACTAAATTAAAAAGCCTTTTATTTAGGTGGCATTTTAATTAGTTAAATAAAAATAACAAATATTCCTTCTATTTTTATATATTCTTCTCAAATAGTATTTACAAATTTTAGTGTAAAACTTTGACTATGATTTCTCATTGATCTATATGAAAAACATATTCATGTGGAATTTTGATAGATTCATCTCAATATATATTTTCTAAATATTAACTTTTAGAATTTTTAAAAACTCACAAATAGAATTATTTGACTTCTAAGTTTGCATTAAGATCGGGGCAAAAAATAAATGGAAAGAACAAATGAAAATAGAGAGAGTATTAAATTTCATGAATATATTAATTAATTACAAAATATTAGAGATTAATATCTCTCACTCTTTATAATTTCTACCCAGACTCATTGCACATTTTTATTTAAAGGGAAACATGAGTAAAATTAAGTTATCAAATGATAATCTTTTATAAGGGAAGAGCAAATGAAGATACAAAACATCTGTATGTAGAGTAGAAAGTTTTTGGTTCAACTTCTACTGGGTGCAAGTATTAGTTGCGGGGTTTCTTGATTGTGCGCATCTCTCTTTACTCCTTCTTGGAAGAACGAGTATGATTTATCCGTATCTTTTAGGAAAAAAGAAAAACCTCCTATCCAAACCCTATATTGTGCGAAATACTGAAAATGTCATTTACCTTTACCTAACAAATGAAAATATAGACATGTTGCCTGCGTGCACAACGATTAAACTATCTTTTAGTTATCAAATGATATTTTATTTCCCTTGGAGTTTAATGAGTAAAATTAAGCTAATTTTCTTCACCTTATTAGAATTTAATTTCATTAGTGTTAGTACTTTTTTTTTTAACTCTCTCTTTCCAAGTGCACCCTGTAATATAAAAAAATTTAACAATGTTGTAGTATGTGAATTTACGGCCCGTTTGGTACATGGTATTAGAGGGCGGTAATGGTAATAAAATTAAGTAATGAAAATTTTGGTTGTTTGGATACCTTCAATGGTAATGGATGGTAATAAAATAAGGTAATGAAATTACCATAAATGACCATTTTCATTACCATCAAACAACATGGTATTAGGCGGTAATGGTAATGAAGTATTACTGTGGTAATAAAATAAGGTAATGTTGTTTCGAGCTAAAGAAAAAAAATAATGAAGAAAAAAAGGTAATGTATGTAATTATCCAAAAAAATATTATTATTAAAAAAAGAATCATTAGATAGAATAATTTAGATACAATAATGCTTTTAGATACAAATATACAATAATGAAACTAGGAGTCATTACCATTTTTTATTACTAACAACCAAATGCAATCAATGAAATATTATCTTCCATTACTATTCTTTAGTCATGCATACCAAACAAAAGAATCTTCATTACCAATTCTCATATCCATTCCTTCATTATTATTGCCATTACAACATTTCATTCCTATTACTTCATTACCATCAACCAAACGGGCCGTTAAGGTAATTGAAAGTTAATTCACTATATTGCTAGTTGATTTCAATATTTGTGCAAAATTTGTTATTTCAACATAACCTACTTTTGTCAAAGGAAATGCACTCTCCTAGGTAGGATGGTTACTTGTGAGTTTAAGACTTTGTTCGATCCGTTTCAGACATGATCTTATTTTTAGTGATTGAATATAATTTTTGAGACTCGGTATTAATTTTGATATTCGAAAAAAAAGAAATTTGCTACACACTGTTTGTAAATATTACTTGAGATTTTTCTTACTCATATTCACCACCTATCAATCCAATTCATACACAGTCTCTTCAAATGATTAAATACGGTATAAAGTTCTTAAGTATTAATCACCTACCATCCTTACCGATTAATTGTTCAACCCATTTGTTTGTATAATATTCACTAACTACAATTAAATTACATATTCATCAAAAAATACAAATTGAATTAGACACTTGAAGTAATCCTCAATAGTAGGGATGACAATGGGTCGGACTCGGCTCGGATTATACATAATCCGACTTTGTTTCGGATTTTAGTCGAACTTTTTTTTTCAGTCCACCTCCACTCGGAGTCGGATTATGCATACTCCAAGTTTGCCCCGACTCGGACTCTCGAACCTCCAACGGAGTCAGATACGGAGTCAGATTATTATCAAACTTTATCGTTGTGATATTGTACTAATGATTTAAAGCATACGAAGTTAACAAAATATATTTTTCAAATACAATTAAACAAAAAATATATACTTTGAATTCAAGTTTAACATGAGAAATATTCCTAATACTACACTTTAACAAAATTTTCTCGCATTTTGATTTGGCGTATTTTATTTCTCTTGATTGATTTGTCGTATTTTGATTGATTGATCTAAATAAAAATACCTAGTAGTTTTTCAAAATCGAAGGAAACAAAATATTGGGTTAAAAGTCAAATTCAAAGTCGGAGTGTCGGATTTTTAATAAGGTCCAACTCCGGTCCGTCTCTAACTCGGATTTGGATCGTGAAGTCGGAGTTGAAGTCGGATAACCTTTTCCTCGGACTCGAATCAGATTATTTTCCTCGGATCTAGTCGGACTAGGGTCGGATTCGGACTGAATTGCCATCCCTACTCAATAGTGATTCATAATTTTCTTAGTTCACCTTCAAATCCATTTAAATAGACAAGTTACTTGGAATTAGTCTTACAAAAAGCTGATTCGTCCTGCAAATCTAACCCAAATAAGTGGGTTTAGATAGAGACTTTTGATTCAATTAATTAAATGGAATAAGCCGATTTGATATGTTCATTGAATGGTTTATGTGATCAAAATCTTAAACCGGAAACCAATTTGTATAATCCATATATTTAAACAAGTTGATTTCAAGTTAAATTAATAAGTATAGCCCGAACTTAATTTATTTAATATCTTCCTATTTTTCATAATATATACAAATAAAAGCAACTCATAAATAAAAAAAAATTCAAATTGAGACTTGAAAAATAAGATGTAGTCAATGTAAAAAACCCTAATATAAAACAAAAAATTCCAAATGGGTTAAGTAAGTCGAAATCTAATCGATCGAATCTATTACAGATCAAATTAGATTGAAATTTTTGACCTAATTAACTAAACGAGTTAAGATTCAATCAAATAGTTTTTGACCTATTTATACCTAAATCGAACCCAAAACCAACCAAACATGATATTTTTAATAGACCTATTTAAACATTAGAAAAATTTCAACATCAAGTCTAACTTTCATATCCATACAAGAGAATTGTAAAAAATGCCGTCTTCCGTCCTACTTGGCCGTCATGTATCTATCACAAACAAATACTCCATTTGTCCAATCAAATTTGTCACATATATATTAACTAGAAAATTAAGAAAAATAAAACATAAATAAATTTTTTAGTGTATCAACAAAATTTGTAAATGAAATCAAAAGTCAAATTAAATATGTAAATAAAAATTTAAAAAACAGTAAATTATACTCTCTTCAATTCAACTTAATTGTCTTATTTATTTTTAGGCACTATTCACTTATCACTCTTAATTTGTATTTTACTTTTAATCTATAAGTTAAAACATACTCATGTGAGATCTTGTTTGATTCGTCTCAATACAAGGATTATTAATATCAACTTTTTATAATTTTTAATTTAAAAGAACTTGAGATATTAAGGGTTAAAATATTGCCTCGGCAAGTATAAAAACTAATGGGACAATTAGGCTGAATAAGAGGTAGTAATAAAAATAAAAATAAGACAGATTAAAAAAAAATTACACTAATTTTTGTGATAAAGTAATTATTCAGCATGACCCATGTTACTCTTAGAATCTTAGTAAACAAAGAAAAAACTACTAAAAAGGATATGAAGAAAAATAAAAACAATAAAGTAAAATGGGATAAAAATAAATTTTATAGAATATTAACAAAACGTGTAAATGAAATGAAATCAAATAAATATATGACTAAAAATTAAAGAACAATACTTCTAAGAATAATAATCAAAAACAAAAATAGGACAAATATAATAACACGGACTTAAAAGAAAAAATACCAACTTTAACCCGAATTTACAATAAAATCCGATTTGACCCGACTTTAAAAATACTAGTAAACAATATGAACACAAAATTCGATTTCAAAATAACTGAAAGTACCTAACGTCAAATCAATCCGATAATCAAAATAAACGCCTCTTAGCATAGCCCATTTTACTCTATAAAGAAAGGAAAAACAAAAGAAAATTGATGAAGTTGAAGAGAAAGTATCATTTTACATTTTACTACTAACAAACAGCTCATCAAATTGCATTTAAACTACAATTTAGTCGTATACCACTCCTCTTACTAGGCCTCTTGTTGCTATCTCATCTCTTTAATATCTTCCAAATTTCAACTCTCGTGTTCCATGCTAAACAAATCTTGGAATTTCAAAATTAGTAACAATATAAAATTAATACCCAGAAATATCACATTCATAATTTCATACCCACTTTACATATTTCACTAGAAATAAGCACAAGGATTTGAGAATAGTGAAGAAATGGGTGAACTAAATGAAAGATTTAAAGCATTTATCAACAACAGATGGCTAGTATTTGTCGCAGCGATTTGGATACAAGCTTGTGCAGGAATTGGGTATATGTTTGGGAGTATATCTCCTACTATTAAGAGTAATTTGAACTATAATCAAAGACAAGTAGCAAGATTGGGCGTTGCTAAAGATTTAGGAGATAGTGTTGGGTTTTTAACTGGTTATGCTTGTGAAGTTTTGCCATTATGGGCTGCTCTTCTTGTGGGTGCTCTTCAAAATTTGATTGGATATGGTTGGGTTTGGCTTATCATCACTGGGAGAGCCCCACCTTTGCCATTGTGGGCTGTGAGTTTTCTTTAATTTTTCCCCTTTTGTTTCAATGGTTTTTGTCTTAGATCTTCATAATTATTAATGTTTTGAGTTGGGTTTTTGGAAATTTATATTTCTATTGATTTTTCCTTGATTTATTTTGATTTCATTTGATATTTGGTCTACCAGAAATTAATGATTGATTCAAGAAAAACAAAAACACCTCTAAGGATGATTAATCTTTGATAGCTTTTTCTAGTGATTAGTGATCCTTGGTTCTTAGTTTAAATGCTAATGAATTTGTGGGTTGTAATTAAATTTTCCGGAACTGAGCAATTGTTTCATGTAACCAACTCCAATCTTTTGGGATTTAGGCATTGTCATGATTGTATATTATGGTTTCATGTTTGATCTTGATGTTGATCAATTCAACAAAGCAACAACCCATAATAGATCCTGATTTAATGAACAATATATTGTTCTGTTTTCTGATGATGGGTTTTTAGTGAGAATCTTGTATTTTTGAAAATACTATTATAATAGTAAAAACATGATCTAAAAGGATGTTATTTTACTTGGTGGGACAGTGGTAATTGTGAAACAATAATTGATAATGAAAAACATCTTTGTATTATGTATGCTTAATTTTGGTATTGTGTAACTGATTATGTCAAGTTCAGTAGGTTGGAACTTTTGTGGTATTACAACTTACAAGCTAATAAAGATAAACAAGTTTCCCTTGCAATAAATACAGGTTGGGAAAATTGTACTATTTCTTGCTCAAATGCTTGCTTTTCTAAATGTTTTCGAACATTCTGAATTTATTGCTCGACTGGCTTTTCCGTCCCACTGATAAATACTTCGCGACTGTTTTTATGGATCTCATGTAGCCTATTGCTAAGCTACCTGTTCTATTATGTAAATCGATAATGTTCTTTATCTTTCGAACATTCTCACGTATTTGAAGTAACACCACATAAAGTTGGATAACCGATTATTATTTGATACAAGTGATCCCTTATTTGCACATGTGTAGTTTTACTACTTGCAGTTTCCATTTGTTGGGTCATGAAATTATTTAATCAATCGCGTTAAGATGCTTAAAATATCAGAAGCTCTAGCAATTCATTATGTTATGTTTTGTTCTTGAGTGTAAACTTTGCCACACATTAGCTCATATCATTAATTGGTTATGTAAAATCGGGTAAATCTTTTTTGTTAAAGGCCAAAATCTTCAAACAAGTCATGTTTCATCACTTTAAACAGCTAGCCAATGAATGTGTATTGATGGGATGATTCATTCCACAGATGTGCGTTCTTATATTTATTGGAACGAATGGTGAAACGTACTTCAACACCGCTTCTCTTGTGTCTTGCGTGCAAAACTTTCCGAAAAACCGAGGTCCAATTGTGGGCATTTTGAAAGGTTTTGCCGGGCTGAGTGGAGCAATATTGACACAAATTTATGCCCTTATAAATAGTCCCGACCAGGCCTCACTCGTCTTCATGATTGCTGTTGGACCAACTATGGTTGTTGTTTCCTTGATGTTCATTATAAGACCCGTCAAAGGTCACAGACAAGTTCGGCCTTCTGATGGAGCAAGTTTCTCATTCGTTTATAGCGGTTGCCTAGTGCTTGCTGCTTATCTTCTCGGAGTGATGCTTGTGCAAGATCTGATTGATGTCAGTCATACCATTGTCATAGTTTTCACCTCGATCTTATTTGTGATCCTTCTTGCCCCGATTTCTATTCCAATCTCGATGGCCATTAGAGAAGAGCCAAGAACATCAATCGAGGAGGCACTTCTTGAAACTCAGAAAGAGGAACCTGCAAAAGCAGCCGAATCTGATACCGATGTTGTTTTTAGTGAGATCGAAGATGAGAAGCCTAAGGATGTCGATACACTTCCAAGATCGGAAAGGAAAAAACGAATGGCACAACTCCAAGCAAGGGTAGCCCAAGCAGCAGCCGAGGGAGCAGTCAGAGTTAAGAGAAGAAGAGGTCCTCATAGAGGGGAAGATTTCACATTAACTCAAGCTCTCGTTAAGGCAGACTTCTGGCTTCTCTGGTTTCCATTTGTTCTTGCTTCTGGATCCGGTTTGACTGTGATCGACAATCTTGGTCAGATGAGCCAATCTTTAGGCTATAATAATGCACATATTTTTGTGTCCATGATTAGCATTTGGAATTTCCTTGGTCGTGTTGGAGGGGGTTACTTGTCGGAGATTGTCGTCAGGTATGACTCCAATTCATGTTTTCCCACTGAAGTCTGCTATTATGATGCATAATTTTGTTACTTAGACTTCATTCAATTGTTAGAGTATAGTATAACATATCATGGGGCTTCAACCATCAGCTTAAGCTTTTGGTTAAGTTGGTTCCTTGACATGGTATCAGAATTCAGTGTGACAAGAGGTCACGGGTTCAAATCTCAACCACCCTTCATTGAAAGTAGAATATTCAGCGATAAATATGAGGAGTGCTTGTGTCACATCCACACTTCTAGCCCAAAGCTCTCTCGTGCGAGGGGGCGTGTTAGAGTATAGTATAGATATTATGGGGCCTCAACCATCAACTTAATCTTATTTGTAATTCAATGGATCAGGGATTATGCATATCCAAGACCCGTGGCAATGGCTATAGCCCAAGTCATAATGGCAGTCGGCCACTTTGTCATTGGGATGGGTTGGCCCGGGGCAATGTACATCGGAACCCTATTAATTGGACTTGGCTATGGAGCCCACTGGTCAGTTGGTCCCGCTACAGCTTCTGAGCTCTTTGGGTTGAAGAGTTTTGGAGCACTATATAATTTCCTTACCCTCGCAAATCCCGGTGGTTCTCTCATCTTTTCTGGTCTTATAGCGAGCACTATATATGATCGAGAAGCAGAGAAGCAAGAGCAACAGCGGAATCCTCATCTTGGTTCTTTCTTAACATTGGAAGAACCACCAAAGTGTGAAGGTGCAGTATGCTTCTTTCTTACTTCCATGATCATGTCTGGATTATGTGTTATTGCAATTATCTTGACGATGACCCTTGTACATCGGACAAAAAGTGTTTATGCAACTCTCTATGGAAAAACACGCAACTAATTCGTGGGGGAAAGGGTCATTTACAACGATATTCTTTCATGTGATTTGTTTCCTTGAGCTTGTCGTATGCTGTATGTGATATCCTCTCCGCTCCAAACTGTGTGCACCGAAAGAACAATCTTCCCTGACCTTCTCTTGCTCGAAGGCAAGCTAGTGTATGCATTATTGTAGAGGATGTCGATGCTTTTTTTACGATTGTTTGTAAGCAATTTTCTTGTCTTTAGATGTTGCAACTTAGTATTTTCCTCCAATTTGCTATGGGAGGTTTACATATTTTGAATAAGATGATTCTTTGTCTATAAATGATTGTGATGTTCTGCATTCGCTTGTCCACTGTCTCGTTTATCTGTATTAGAGTATATATAACATATCTTGGGACCTCAACCTTCAGGGTAAGCTTTTGGTTGAATTGGTTCCTTGAAATGGTATCAGAAGCTAGTGTGACAAGAGGTCACGGTTCGAATCTCAGACACTCCTTATTTAAAGTGGAATATATAGTGTCAGGTATGAGGAGGGTCACTACTGTATTCATATTTGTAGACGAAAAGGCTCTCATGTGAGGTAGTATGTTAGAGTATATAACATATCTTGTGACATTAACTATCAGTTTAAGTTTTAGTGGAATAAGTTCGTTGACAATTCGCATTCTCTTAAGGAGTGATGTGTCTGAATAACCTTCTGTTCTAATGGCCATCTGAGTAGGTTTTTCGTTTTACATTTAGTACGTTTTTTATAAATCAAGTGCTTGAAATGAAGGCGAAGCCAAAACTGAACAAACTATTTCCATATAAACGTTACATATAAGTTTTTAGGTGCGGGATAAAAAATTGTCAAGATTCCATATATTTAAGCAATTTTATTATGTTGACAGCGAGATTGTATTGTAGATTAATAGGCAATTTGCACCAATTTGTGATTGTATTGTAGATTAAAATTTTGGATTTTTGCAAACTTTTCATGCTTCCATCATTACAATGATGTTAATAGTGTTCTCTTATGATTAATAATTTTAAGCCTTATCCGATACAAGTTTGATGCTGACTGTACTACTTGTTTTCTATTCTTTGGTAAGGGAATCTAGACAAATTCAATTTATGTATTATACTTCTATATTTGACTTTTTAGACAATCTAATGTCTACATTTGACTTTTTAGACAATCTAATGTGTTATTTTGAATATTTATGTATTGACTTTTGCATAATCAAAAATGAAGCAGTTTTTTTTTTAAAATAATTTAGATTGACCTTATTAAAGTCGTCTCATGGTGAGATGGCCTTAATAAAGAATTAGTGAAAAATTATAAAAATATAACGATTTTAATAAATCTTACTTGACTATATATTTTTTAATACATTAGCCGCGATATATAAAATAAACTTGAATATTGAATAGTATCTATAATCGTAATGTAGTGAGCATTTCAGAAGGGAGGAAGTATTAGATTAAATTATGTAACTATCAAGATGTTTATTAATGGATTAAGTTCAGCCACATTTGTTACAAGAACAAACAGTTTAGCTAATCTTAACGGGAATAGAAGTTTAATCATATTCTTAGTAGGTAATCAAAAGCAAAATCTATGAGTTGAGTATTGAATGATCAATGAGTAAATAGAAGTGTACACCATATATTGTTAAGTTAACATTTAGTTCATAGCTTGCTTAAATCATTATAGTTAAATTTAAACAAATAAAATTAAAATTCTCCTTTTGGTGTTAATGGTGAATCACAATTGCAATCTTTTAAAGTTCATATTACACTAGAATCATCTTGAACCTCATCTCCCTGAGGATATGAACTTTACTATCCTACAACGTTCATTTGTATTTAGAAAGTAAGTGGATTTATATTTGGCTTGGTTTTAGTCGATTGAAAAACAACCTATTGTAATTGCAATCTTTTAAAAGTTACATTTATTATTTGATTTCCTAAGGGTACCTCTTCTACATATATCTCCAAAGAGAGAATAGAGTTAGATTTTGAATTCTCCCACATAGCCTCTAATGCCTCATCATCTTCAATGGGATAGGCTAAGAATTGTCCACTCATACCATATTCAAAACTTATATTAACAGTATTTGTTGTCGAGTCAATTCCAATCTTAGAATATATATGAAGTTTAAACTCATTCAAGTCCATGTTCGAGTTGCATACAAATAGTTTGTGTCTACCCCAACATACTCAACATTCTTACTATTAAATTGAATTGTACCATTCCAGAAAAACATAGTATAGTTACACGATATGATGCCCTTTCTACAGGATCACATACAAAATCAGCATCATCATCAAGTTCATAAGAAAACAAGTACATTTAACAAATGAAATTGGATATAATTCAATCATGAACAAATACAATTCAATCCTTTAAATAAATACAAAATTACGTACTAAAATCATTAAATAATTACTTTAATCAGCCGAGGATGAGGTTGTGGAGTAGTAAATTCCAAATAAGTAACCTACATTTGAATGGAAATAAACTATTATTAAAAAACCCTAAATTAACCAAAACGACAAAAATAAGGTTCTTTTTACCTTAAAGCAAGCCAAGTATAATCTAGATGACTTTAATAGTGCCAAGAGGGAAGAAGGAAGAGTGATTTGAGAGGGTCAAGGAGAATTAACGGTGAGTTTTGGGAGAAAGTTATCGAATTAGGGTTTTAGGAATGTTTTTGAAAAATAGTTTTAAAAATTGCAAGCGTATGGGCAATGTAGCACAATTATGGGTCAGCTCACAAGGAGGATATGTGTTAAGATAATTTAGCTAATTAATTGCTTTGAGATACCAAGAAATCGATAAGGAATAATACCTTAAACAATTGAATTCAATTGAAAATGGTGAAATCAATAACTATGAAATTGCATATGAGAATTGTTATTGAGAGATTAAGGGTTTAACAAAAGAGATGATTGAAATTAACATAAGAAATTACTTATAACAAGGATTAAGAGATGCTTAAGGGTGAATAAGATAAGCCTAAGGTATACAAAATGGCTGCATAAGATAATCCCCAAAACCTAGAAAGAAAAACACTATTTATACATCAACCAAAAAGTCAATTGGAAAAGAAACGGAGAATGTTCGTAAAAGGTAATCTCGATTGAATTTGGTTTTAGTTTTGCCCAAGATCACAAGTTGAATAGGAATCTCGACCGATATTATGAGCAGTTTCGCTCGAGATCGTGCAAAATGTATACCTATAGCTTCAAATGATTATCTTGCCCGAGAACAAGGGAATCTTGGCATAGATTCAGACTTTGTACCTCAAAAAAGACTTGTATTCTTTTCTAAAGACGCTCGAACTCTTTTCTATCTTCATTGATTTTCTTCTTTTCTATCTTCATTGATTTTCTTCATGAGCCACAAGATGACGTCCAAACAAATGATTAAACTTCATTAAAGCTCGGTGGACTTGGTTGGGGATCGAAATGGCTAAGAACTTGCTGAATTAAACTGAAAATCAAACATTAAAACACTGATAATTACACAACAGTCTATGCAGTTACTTTAGCAAATCCCAATCACTTTCGACCTCAAAACATCCAAAAATGCTCTCAATAAACCCCAAATGAAGAGCAATGAGTGTAAAATATTACAGTCAACAAGAAAACTGGGTAAATAAGGAAGAAAGAATACAACTGATGTATTTAGGCCGACAGAGAACAAAGACTTGATCAATAAAAGTAAAGTCTTTCCACATTTTTAGTAACAACGAATAAAGAGTTTTACTTTTATTGACCAGAATCTTTATTCAATATTTTAAACAGTGAAAAACTTGTTGACTTATATTGACCTACATCTTTGTTCACTATAATAACAGCAAACAACCTCCAAACCTTAGGATTGGGTTGGAAGCGCTTGTTTTGATAAATACGTTTTTTCCAAGCTTATTTTGGGAACTTTTATCCAAAATAAGCTTATTTTGTTCAATCTTTCCTTTAATGTTCACGCCGTTCGTCCCACTTATTTTGCGCCAATTGTTATTTTGGTTTGTTTCGCTCATATTGCATTATTTCTATTTTGGACAGTGACTCACTACTTTCTTTTATTCTGATCCATATATTTTAATTTTCTTTTAAATTTATCTACACAATTAACTCTCTCTCTTCATTTTGCATTATTAATATCCACTTTTTTCATAAATAACACTCTTTCAAACTTTGATCCAAAATGAGTGAGATGAAAGAAGTATTTTAAGTTTATATAATCATAAATCAAAATCAGGATCATGTTATAAGTTTTTGAAAATTTGAAAAAAATAAGATTATTTAACAACTTAATTCCAAAAAAAAAAGCTTCGTGAAAACTTAATTCCCAAAATAAGCGTCCGTACATCCAAACCTAGCCTCGGTTTAAATCGTTATTACTAACAGCGCAAGAACAAAAAAAAAAATAATAAAAGGCATAAGTCGCTGTTACTAACAGCGACTGATGCCTTTTATAATTTTCCAGTTTCCTTCTCCCTCATTTCAATTCACGCGTTTTTGTTTTCTCATTCTATCTACGAGATCTTCCTCTTCTTTCCACCATTAAAATCAACTTCAATCCTTCAACTAAACTCATCAAATTTCAAGTTTGTACCACTAATTAGTTCTGTCATCTTTCTACATTGACCTAAGGTACTATTTTTTTGTGTTTTTTTTTCCATTTTTGAAAAATTAGGGTTTACTGAATTTTAATCAACTTTCACGTTAATGTAGGTTCATAAACTTGCAATTTACTAATTCTTGTTGATCTACAGCTTATTGAGGTACGTTTTTATTATAATGTTTTTTATTTGGTGTTGATTTTAAAATGTATGTCATGTATGATGGTCATTTACACTTAAACTCTACGAATATGTCGAATGTAGTTGTTATTTACCTTGATCTTCATAATGAGGTTGTTTGTTCGTAAATTTGTTGTTGAATTTAAAATGTATAGTGGTCATATATTTATGAACCTGATGGTGATGTTGATTTTGTATTTATTGTTGTAGAAATGGATTCATTTTGTGTGACTGTTGTATGCTTTTGGAATGGTTCAATTCCACCAACTAGTAACAATGTTAAGTATGTTGGGGGAAGACGTAAACTGTTTGCATGCAACTCATACATCGATTTGAATGAATTTAAACATTTTATATGCTCTAAGATTGGCATTGACACTACAAGAAGTACTGTTAATTTAAGATTTAAATACAATCTGAGTGGAGATTTGTTAGCTTTTCCGGTTGAGGATGAGGAGGCTATAGATGCAATGTGGGAGTATTTAAGGTCTACCCCTACTCCTTTAGACTTATATGTAGAAGAGGTACCCCTAGGGAATGAAGATATCAATGTTGTGGAAACAAATGCATTCATGAATATAACTTCTTCTGCTCCTTCTCATACGCCCTTCCCTACCCAAGAAACCCAAAATTCCTTTATGCTATCTTCTTCTTATCCTTCTAATGAACCCAATCAACTTCAATTTCAAGTCACAAATGATGATACTTTTAACTTAGAAGATATAAATGAGCCATGGGGTGATGTTAATAGTGAGAGTAATGAATTCGTAGAAGCTCCTTCTGAGGACGATGTGGGTGTTGACGAGGAGGCTCTAGCTAATGACATGAGCTTAGGCAACATTCCAACAATCATTGCTCCTGCACCCAATGCAATGGTTCACCCTTTAGATGAACACATTGAGGACAACTCTTGGAGGTCTTGGGATTGTGATACAACCTACACCGATGAAGGAGAGTTTCAAAAGGGTATGATGTTTGATAACAAGGATGCCTTTTTGGACGCTGTTAGATTGTATCACATTCGTAGGAACGTTGAGTACCGAACTGAGACTTCAAATCAAACCGTGCTCTCCTTGAAGTGTAAGAGAGGGTGTGGTTGGAGGCTTAGGGCTAGGAAGAGCTCTTATTCACCATCATGGGAGATTGTTACGTATAAAGGGAAGCATGGGGGTTGTGTATTAAGTACTGAAAATGTGTCAGTTGGGCACATTCATTTGACATCTTCCGTGATTAACAATCTTATTAGAAATTTTATTGCTCAAGACCCATCAATTAAGGTCTCTGTTGTGCGTCAAATGGTGAAAGACCAATTCGATGTCGAAGTGACCTATAAGCGAGAATGGTGTGCTAAACAGCAAGCCCTTCTCTCCATCTATGGTACATGGGAAGATTCTTATCCTCTTCTTCCACGCTTCTTGAAGGCACTGCAAGTTTCAAACCCCGAGACTGTAGTTGAGTGGTTCTTTAAGGAAGATAATGATGTTGGTGTGTACGTCCGTCCGAGTATTAGAACTTTCCAATGCGTGTTCTGGGCTTTCCAACCTAGTATTGAGAGATTCAAGTATTGCAAACCCCTTATTGCAATTGACGGAACACATTTGTATGGTAAGTATCGCCATACATTGTTGACTGCGATTGCCAAAGATGGGAACAAGGGAATCTTCCCGCTTGCCTTTGCTTTGGTCGAGAAAGAATGCATAGCCGCCTGGTCTTGGTTTATGGCGTGTGTTCGTAAGCATGTGATGCATAGTCCAGGGTTATGTGTTATTTCCGATAGACATGCGGGCATTCTACAAAACAATGGAGGAGCCGGAATGGCAACCTCCGAACGCCCATCATAGGTTTTGCTTACGGCATTTGTTAAGTAACTTCAACTTCACTTTAACTTCAACTGTCAAATGGCTAATGTGAAGTTGAAGAAGATGTTTGGACGGACTGCAGAGCAAAGACAAGCACATAAGGTCATCGAGGGATTGAAGGCCATTGGTGTTGCTAATCGAGAGGCTCTTATTTGGATTGATCAAGTTGGTGATATGTGTAAATGGTCAATATGTCATGATGGAGGGTATAGGTATGGTGTTACTAATACCAACTTAGCCGAAGTGTTCAATAACGTGATGAAGGGTGTACGTTTCTTGCCCATAACTACTCTTGTGGAGTTCACCTTCTATCGTGTTAATGATTACTTTGCTGAATTGCAGTAGAGATGGATCCAGCAGCTCTAGGCCCTCGCGACCCTAGTGTGCTTACTATGCAGGCGGATCATAGCAGCAGTGTGCTATGGGATGTCCAGGTTATTGAATTTACCCTTTTTGAATTTATATGCCTTAATACTATAACTTTAAGCTAACATAATATTTGCGTTTAGGTGTCCGACACGGAGACCATATACACCAGGCATCCCGATTCAGCTCCGTGGGCCATTGACGCACGGATCGTCCCGTACCTTCAGCTCGCGAGGTTTTATGACTTCCACCAAATCGCGTACGGGAGAGTCGATCGGGCGCTAGTCACGGCTTTAGTCGAGCGGTGGCGCCAGGAGACTCATACCTTCCACCTACCTCTCGGTGAGGCTACCGTCACATTACTTGACGTAGCTGTGCTTACACGACTTCCCATCGAGGGACATTGCATCAGTCATCAGCTTCTCCCAAGAGGAGCCCGTACGGGACATTGCCCAAGGCATACTCCGAGGGACGCATTTTCAACACTTCATTCCGGAAGTGATTGCGCCCTACACCACTATGTACGAGTACGCGTCATCTCCTTATCATGCCGACGTTCATCTTGAGGAGGTTGACTTAACGTACCCGGACTACGGTGCCGGGTCCTCACAGGGTGCCACATCATCACAGTATCAATCACCACCCCTACCCGAGCGTCATGCGATGGCCTCTTACTATCGTAGGAGGCGTCGTAAACCGTTACAGTTAGACAGGGTACAGCAGGAAGATTAGCATTAGAATACTGTTTGTATATATTGAACATTTGTACATACTCAATATTTGTAACATTTGGTCTTTTGTGCATAAATTGTAACATAGATGTAGATGTATATATTTTTATCGTATTATCACACGTTTATTATGAATGAAATGATGTTAAGTACTCAGACTTTTCGGCGATGAATCATTCCGCCAAGAATGCAGTATGAATTTAATCAAAAACAAACAGACAATCATATTCAAATAGGAAACATGCTATCAAAAATTCAACACAATTTCATTCAAGTTCAAAAAATCCATATCAATTACAAAGTTCATTCGTTAATTTAAACTACCGTCGCTAACTAAGATGGCTTCTTAAACTTTCTCATAATCCTTTGAGTCTCCTCTTTTCTATGTGCCATATTATCTATTTGTCTCTTTAGATTAAATACCTCATCTTTAAGCTCTTGTTTTTCTTTTTTAAGCCGTATTATTAAGTCTCTTTGCCATTTAGTACCCTCCGGAGCAATCCATCTAAAGTATGTGCATCCTAATCCGTCAACCAAGTAGAAAGGGCAAGCAACAAAATCACGCCCTGGATCGAAGTTGCTCCAATCTGTATTAATCTCAACTTCATAACCACAATCACAAAGCTCTTCAATACAATGCTCCTTTGACATCTACGGAATACAAATAATATAGTAACGTAAGTGAACTTTCAAAAATAATATTAACATTTATAAATTCAGAGTAAAACTAACATAATACCTTATGTTACCTTTATAAATTGATTCAAAAGAACAAGAATGATGTAGATTGGATATAATGAAGTAGGGAAATGATGAAGTTATTTATAGAACATCATTACAACGGCTATTTTCAAGTTCGTAACGGCTATTTTTCTAATTAACAACGGCTAGTTTAATTCGTACAAAAAAAAATTAGAGGCATAAGTCGCTGTTACTAATAGCGACTTATGCCTTTTATTATTTATTTATTTTTTTTGTCTTTCGCTGTTAGTAACATCGATTTTCACCGAGGCTATGTTTGGATGTACGGACGCTTATTTTGAAAATTAAGTTTTCTTGAAGCTTATTTTTGGAATTCAGTTGTTAAATGATCTTTTTTTTTCAAATTTTCTAAGTTTTTTTGGAAAATGAGTTGGGTTGGGCCGGACTGTGTTTTGGAGCACGGCCCATTTTCATCCTATTTCACTTTTTAAAGCCCATACCCAATCCAGCCTTTAAACACCCCTAATCACGTGAAACAAGGCAATAACTACTCTAAATCAATACCCAATCTATTGAGAGTATCATGCATGAAAAGAGTACTCAGGTGACATACCAAACTCAGTTAGTTTGATGGAGTATAATTTAGTTTATGGAGTAATTTTCTACATGTGGTTTACTTTTGTTTAATTTAGCTCAATATTCTTTCTCCCAATATTATTACGAAATTCTAATATATAAATCTTCAAACTAAGAATTTACAATATTATTACGAAATAATAATTAATAAATTAATTGTAATTAGAGACTATAAAGAATAACAAAACTTACATTCTAATATTATATCAGTATATTGATATCGATTTTTCTGGCCTATGCATCTGATGCATGTTTATATTACAAAATAGGTAAATTTGTAAAAATTAGATTAATATATTATCTAAAGATTTATTACAGTTGTAACTTTTACAGAATATTACAATTCATATTTCGACAAATTTAGCTATTTTATAAAGAAAAAATTACATAGAATAATCCAACTTTTTAGTGATTTCCCTATAATAATCCCAACTTTTGATTAACCATGAATATTATAAGAGTGCTTGCTAATAATTTACCAAGGTAACCTTTTACCTATACGACAAGTCATTTTGCATAAGAAAATTAAAAATTAAATAGAAAGTTAAATTACTAAAAAAATTAAAAAGAGGAATCGAATGAGTTTATTTTTTTATTTTAACTTTAAATTTTTAATATTTTTAATTTTTAATTTTTTTGTATGGCAATCAATCTGCAAAAACTGGTTACCATTTGGGCAACAAAGTTTTTGGGTAAGTAACTCGAAGATACAGATTCTTCATTGTTATGGGGTCAAATAAATAAACCCTTAATTTATTTAGTCAAACCCCAAACCACCCACCAAAATATAACCACCCACTACTCACCATAGCCTATCAATATCTCCCATTATATGCATGATTCCCACATTAATTCACCATCTAACCTCCATTCGACCATCATAAATATTGGTTGCATCATTCATTACAAAAGCTTTCAATTACCTATCGTTACCCTGTAAAAATACATCACCCCGGACAAGGCTAACATTGTATTATAGGATTTGAGTTCTCATCAGCGGAAGGATCATGAGCACTTTCAGCATATTGACAGTTGTCCTGGACTACATCTTATTTTCAGGTATTTTAAGTGTCATTTGCACTTACTCATTTCATTACCGAAATAATTTGGCACCGTCTGTGAGGAGAGATACACCAAAGTCGCGACTTATTTCAAGTATTACTTACGGTATGCAAAACCCTTCTTCATTAATAGTGTAAAATGTGCCTTTCGTTCAGATTTATGTTTCGTATATCACCAAATGTATTTGGCTATTGTCACAAATAAGCATTGAAATCAACGGTCGGCTGTCTTTTTCAATGTCATCACCAATGTTGAAGCTACTCGAGATACATAAAAGTCGAAGCTTTCCATTAAAACAAAAAATTACTCAATCATATGTTTCCATTTAGAGCATCAATAATGATGATTTCTTTTTGAGTCATATGACTAAATAAGGAAAAAAATATTAAAAATGTTGATCTTTTATTAGGTGGGTTGGGGAATAGATCGCCAAAAAAGGTCTTCATGTGACCCGTTCAAGTGAACGGTTACTCAATTTTTTTTTTGAAAAAATTGCCACGTGTTGCATTTTTATTGGTCCATGAAAACTAGCAGCTCCGCACTCCTTGACACGCCAAACCCAAATGGCTGCTTTTGATTGGTTGCCAGAAAATAGCTGTTTAATGTAATTAACACCTATTTTCGGATTTAATTAATTTTTTTTTAAAAATTATACCAACGGTCATATTTTTTCGAGATCTATAAAATGAGACCTATATTGATATTTTTTGACATAATTTTATATTTACATATTTTCTTCTTATTTTCCTACTTTTTTTTATTAAAAAAATACCAAAATAATCATTTTAATAATCCCAAAAAAAAAGATGTTGAAGATCGATATCAACTAATACTTGGAAAATAAGGATGATGTTGAAGATCGACAAACACATTTATCCTCAAAAGATGACTTGGTTGAAAATATTTGGCAAAAGTTTGAAGGGAACCGCAATTAATGTATTATTTAAAATTTTAGTTTTTTAATTTATGTATTTATTTTATGTATGCGCATTGTAATCTTTATTTGAAGTTAACGAATTTTCCTTAATTATTATTAACATCTACATTTATATTTATTAAAAAATATTAGTTTTATTAAAAGAATAATTTTTTTTAATTATAAAATAGTAGATCTATTTTAATCAAATAAAAAATTATATTAACTTTGTACATGAAAATATGATTATAAAAATATAAAGATAAATATTAGATTTTTTAAGAGAGAAATTATGATGGGTTGAAAAAAAAATAAGAAAGAAAGAATAATGACCTTTTAAAAGTGGTTATTGTTAATAAAATTAAGTTGAAAGATGATTTTTTCTAGGTCATGAGTAAAAATACTCTTATTGCACCCCCACTTCCTCCTACTTCCATTTCTTAGGCCCTTCTCCCTTCATCATGATTATCACTTGGATATGGTTCAACACAAGAAAAATCATAATTAAAGTGCAATTGTTCTTCCTTCGAATCCGCATGTAAACAAAAACTGGTTTTTCAGTTTCTAAAATAGGAGTATTATGTTAGGCAATAATAATTGAAGTTTGTGGGCCGTTATCTATAAGTCATTTTCTATTATTTTTCATTAGATGAGTTAGTAGAGGTTAATAGATAAATTTATCTATGACCCTAACTTGACAAATCATGTTGATTCATGTTTTTTCAGTCGTGGTTGACTAATCTGTAGTTGCTCACGTCCGGCCGAGTCCTATTTCATTTGTTCACCATCCATGACATTGAATGTTGAAGATCGGTTTGATGTATCTTTTAAAGAGTTATTAGATCAGTAGAACATTTCCAAACCAACTTTGACAGATAAAAAAATGTTGTCCCGATGTTAAAGTTTGGTTTGATGCACTGTTTAAAGGATTAGTGACCCGTAGAATGTTTCCAAACTAGCTTCAACTAAGTGGTTTCGGTCTAAAAAAAATTAGTCCAAATATTGCCCAATTCAATGCTATTGGCTGGATCCGAGTATGATCTGACAGTGGTTCAAACTATCTACATCGAATCCCCGAAAAACTACCTACATTGATTGTATTGGCTGGATCCGAGTACGATTTGACAGTGGTTCAAACCATCTGTATCGGAATCCCGGAAAACTACCTATAGTGACTATATTGGCTGGATCCGGGTAAGATCTAACAGTGGTTCAAATTATCTACATCGGATCCCCGGAAAACTACCTACATTGACCGTATTGGCTAGATCTGGGTATGATTTGGTGATTCAAACCATTCAACCCGTGAAAAAAAATCTCAGATGACTCGATACATGGAGCAAAATCATCATCATTGCCTTCTAATGAAATGCTACATGAAGGATGCAAATCTTTGACTAGTATTGTCAAGTGAAAAATATATTGATGATCATACGTTATTCTTGCTTTTATTTATCAACGTATAAAGGGGGGAGTGGCGTGTTTTGTGCGTCTCAGCCACGGCTGAGTCACGCGCGACTCCCTTCATTTTATTTTTTATTTATTTTTTTAAAAAAATGAAATTCGTTTAGAAATTACCTCGTATTATTGCTTGCGTTTTGAATTCCTTAACTTTAGCTCTACAAATTTTATGTTTTAATTTAGTGTTTTTAGAGTGATAAAGGTGTTATTTAGTGAGGTTGGAGTATATATAAAAAATTTTATGTCTAGGGATAATATCGTCAATTCATTAAAATAAGAATGACGATAAAATAAAAAGGATAGCGAAATTTAAGAATTATATTAGGTTTTAACAGAGGAAATTTGTCCATTACCAATTATTATTTCTTCCCTTATGAGTCATTAATATGCATGTTTTCACTGTCGCTGAACAAGTTTTATTGGTTGATCAGCTTCATATAAAGCCAAATGATTATAAAATTTACAGGGGAGGCCTTCTCGGGCAGTAGAAATGATCTGTCCCTGTCTGCCTAAATGTTGGTAAGTTCCAAGTTTTTTTTCTCATCCTATCAAACTTATTTTAGTTTTTTTCATCATAATTGATATTTATTATATAATTTTAGGAAAATTTATAAGTAATACTCTTAATATTTGATTATTGATTTAATGAGCAATAATTCAGAATATTATTTACAAATTTTTCTAATTTTTTATTAAACTTATTTTTTGATTTTATCTATACATTATTCTCATTTTACCCACTTTTCTTAAATCTTTCATCAATTGTTTAAGGGACGGATGATTATTGTTAAATTAGGCTGGACTTGTTGTGAATGACAACATATTAACGGTAAAAAGTACGAGCTGGACACACACTTCATAAGCCAAGAAGATACATATATACCATCCAAAATCATATGACAATGGGATGAATGACTCCAATAACTTAAAAAGTGTGCACTCTATATTCAAATTGTCGATGTGAAATATATCATCCCAACAATTACCATACTATAAAAAGTTGACAATAATTTGTTAATCATTGTTAGTGACAATCATGACTCAATTCTATTTTGAAAAATTTCGGGTGTGTTTCATTTTGCTATTTAGAAAACTATATATTTGTATTTCATATATGTTTGAATCATTCATGACAATATACTTACTCATTATTTTTTATTCACTAACTTACATACATGAAAATATGTGGAAAAGAAAATGTTACTTTAGCTTTTAAAGGAGTACTACATTTAAGCAATGGACCACCAACTTTATTTGCATTTCAATTTCATTGCTATTAGCAAAAAAAAAAAAAAAAAAAAAAAAAAAAAAGAAAAAAAAATAACTTTTTCTTACAATAAATTACAAAGTAAACTTGATTGCCAAAAAAAATCACAATCAAACTATTTATCTATATTATGTATAAGTATACTTCTATATGGAGTATAATACTAAGCTAATTAAAACATCCAGATTTCAACATTGTATTACCTTAATGTCATCAAAGCTTCCATCAAGGAAATATTGGAGAATTAGATATAAGTACACAAACTTACTTTCATAACTAATTACAAAATATTGTTATTGATTTATCTCGATCAAATTAAAAAAACATGCAAAATAGATATTGTACACTTTCAAACTCTTAAGCTTTTGTTTTGAGCTATTCTTACGAGAGACCGTTTTCGGTGAGATGACCTCAAATAAAAATTTTATATGCTAAATAATATTTATGCGAGATAAACTATTTAACCCATGTATGAAGCACATCAATCTCTTAGTGAGACCATCTCATACAACAGAAAATGTGTTTTGTTTTTTGATGATCAATTAAAAGCTGCACAATTCTTCCTAATATCACCCTGATTACCAGTTTTAACCCCAACTCTACCAAGCTTTCTCATAGCATTAACAAAGGCAGCATAAAAATGATTGGGATTATTGGCAAAATCAACCACAATAGGCTTAGTTGATGGGTTAATATAAAGTTGTTGATCTGAGGTAAATAAACCTTTTCCTGCAATAAGATTCTGATAATACTTATTATCAAATGTCCCTGGTGTATCAGGATCCATGGGTACAACAAAATTCGGGTCTACTGTTGGCTTGCATTGTTGCTTCAATTGTTGAGCATAACTCGGGTTCAAGCTCGGGTCTATCGGGTTAGATGGCGAGAAGTTATAGACCCGACTCGAAAATTTGGAGCAGTGAGCTGCACCTATTGTATGTGCACCTGATAATGCTACTAGATCAGTTTGGTCTAGATTGTGTTGTCGAAACATGCTGAGTAATTGACCAAAATTGAAGGTTGGTTCAGGTAAGTGTTTTGGAACATCTGATGCTTTAGAAGTTAGCCCATCTCTGCGTCCTAGTTCTACACTGAATGTGGGCCCCCCTGCCTGAAAACAACAATTTCAAAGCTTTAAACGCCAAAATGTAACATCGTCTATATTAACCAAAACAAATCGACCTAAAAATTTCTAATTAAAAATGGTTATACAATATTATAATAATGCTGATAGTTGAAACTCCGTGATAGGTTATATAAGTCAATCAATTGTGTTTTGACATATTTTGAACTTTTAATCATTAGCTTAAGCTTTTGGACACGTTATACTCCCTCTTATTCTTCCTACTTGTCTCATTTACTTTTTGGTTACTATTTACTAATCACTCTTAATTTGTATTATTGTTCTTAATCTATAAATTAATCTATAAATTAAAGTAATAGTCATGTGGAATCTTATTTTATTCGTCTCAATGTAAAGGTTATTAATATCAAATTTTTATAATTTTTAATCATACACAATTAAAGATATTAGAGGTTAAAATGTTACCTCGGCATGTATGAAAAGGGTAAATGCGACAAGTAGGGTGGATAGGGGGAATATATTGTATTACCTAATGGCTTCATTCATCAGCTGAAACTTTTATGCTAGTTCTTCACATCTATTAAAAGCGTACTAATTTTTTAGCGTGTAGAGTTTTTTAAATTTATATTTATGTTTTTCAATTTAGTTTGTACCGAATTAATGAAAAGTTAACTATAAAATTACCACGACTACAGAGTCTCTAGCCGCGAGAGCTAAGATGTCAGCACATGAAACAACACCGGGACAAGCTGCTTCAACTGCTTTCTTAGCTTTAATAACAGTGTCAAATCCATCACCTGCTAGAGAGATATCATCTGCTGAATCCTTTTCTGCATCTCCATTTGGTGAGTAAATCATCACTGAAGCATCACAGCCCTGTATTAACAATAATACATAAATGAGGTACACATTTTAACTCAAACATTCTGTCAATAATCTTACGATATGTTATGTACTCTATCACGCCATCTATCGATTGCATCAAAACTTTTGGCGTAGAAGTGTAAATATGACTCTTCTCCGACTGAATATCCCACTTGAAATAAGGGGTAGTCAGGTAGAAGAGGATCTAATTTGTGTTCTGTCATATTGCTTTTTAACATTATGAATCATAAGTTTAAGCTGATGGTTATACCGCAATTATATATATTTATACTAGACAAACATTGTCAATACATGCATATGCATGTTGTTTAGAAGATAAGTAGTTAGTTCAATTGCCTGTTTTCAAGGTAAACTCATGATTTTCCTTTTACAAGCAACTTATATACAATAAAATATCCTATTCACATTTAAATCATTTCATTTAAATAAAGTTTGTCATGAAAAATCCAAAAAAAAATAAAAAATTCGCATATAGATTAGATTTTACGTGATTTAGTATCAATAAGTTTAGCTATGTCCACAGACAATAAGAGAATAGATTTTAATATGTGAATACAGAATACAATCAGTAGGTAAAGCCGTAAGAACCTAATTAGAATAGAAGTGATACTAAACCCTTGACGAAAACAGATACGGAAACCATAATCTACCAAAATTAATAAATGAATTACCTGAACAAAGCAATCATGGAAAAACATACGAAGAGTAGCCTGAGCAGTTATAAAAGTCTGGCTGTATTTTTTGACTACAGCCTGTTTGACAATGGATTCAACTTGTGGGCAAGTTTTGCTGTAAAAATTCTCAGACAATTGAGCTTCTCCTACCTCAATTACAACCAGAATGATGGTTAGCATTGAGAAAATTCTTCTCAATCCTTCCATTTTTTTTTTATGTTGAACACAAAATAAGAATTAAAATTTGTGTGTGAAATGTACAAGTTATTGGTCTATATGTAAGCATGCATTATCCATTAAGTAGCTAGCTTTATATATATATATATATATATATATATATATATATATATATATATATATATATATATATATATATATATATATATATATATATATATATATATATAGAAGCTTCCTTGTAGAAGTTGTATTGTCTTTATGCATATGCAGATATCCTATTCAGTAGTTTGGGGTTTAAAATAAACCCGATGATATTTATAATTATGTAATCAAAATTAATTTTAAAAATTAATTTATAATTATGTAAAATTCGATGAGGACACACGACTCGACACAAAACGGGCCCAAAATGTCTAATTCGATCCCGAATAAACACATCTATTTGTACCTTTAAAATTACCTCTTTTGATTACTCTATCACTATATAATACTCCATATTTTAACCCTTAATTTCTCTAATTGTGCGTAATTAAAAATTATAAAAAGTTGATATTCACAACTATTGCATTGAGACGAATCAAACAAGATCCCCTTTAATTATGTTTCAAATTGTAGATTAAGAAAAAAATATAATTTAGAAGTGATAAATAAATGGTAACTCAAAAGTAAACGGGACTATTAGGACGAATAGGAGAAAATAATTTTTTATTAAATAAAACAAACTTTAACAATATGTTTGTATAACAAATTAGAAAAGAAAAATAAAAGAAAAGCAAAGGGAAGGGAAAGGGTAAAGAGGAAAATGACATCATAGTTTGTTTTGAAAGAAAGAAAAGGAAAATAAAATTTTTCTTCCACATCTTTTTATTTTAGGAGAGATTTTATTCTTAACAAAGTTTGTTTATATTTCCTTCTAGACCCCTAGCTTCCCTCCCTTTTTTATCCAAACAATAAATATTCTATCCTTTTGAATTTCTCCTCTTTTTTTACTATTTCTCTCTATCCAAACACAACGTAAATAACAGAGCAACACGAAAATTAGAAATACCCCACTTTGATTATTCAATGAACTCAATCCATGTCGTTTAATGATCTCAAGGTGTCTGTCTACATCTCACGTTTGGTTTAAAGAGATCAATTTTGGGCAACCTCAGACAGCCTGTATTTTTGGCTTTCTTTTTCTTGTTTCTTTGCATCTTTCCATATGCTTTTCCGACTTATTTAAAAAGGCATAAAAATCATTTTAATTTACTCGCTATATAAGAAATTTGCATAAGAAAATGATATTTTCTTATGTTAACAAAAACTTATAACCTTTATATATACATATATATATATATATATATATAATATATATATATATATATATATATATATATATATATATATATATATATATATATTATATAAAAAGAATAATGAGTTATGAGTTAGGAAAAAAAATATGGACAAAATAAACATCTATTAAGTTATGTTTTGCCAAATAATAATTTGTTAAATAATTAAAATAATTAAATAAGAAGAAAATAGCAAATATAATAAAACAGAGATGTAAGTATCTTATAACTTATTCTGTATTTATAAGAAATAAGTCATAAGTAGAATCTGGTTTGATTTGAAAAATCAACTGTTTATAATTTTAAATTAGGAAATTAATTTAAATTTATTCCAAATATTATTCATTGACTCAAAATATCTTTTGTATTATTTAACTAAAAAGATTCCATGCTATTGTAACAATTACTCATAGAGCTAAATAAAGTTTAGTTTAAACCGCAAACCAAATCGAACCAAATCGTAGTTTTAATATTTGGTCTGGTCTTTTTTTTTTTTGAAAAATTACGGTATGCGGTCTGGTTCGATTTTTTATTTTTCAGACCAAACCGCAAACCGTACTATGACAAAAAACCATAATTTTTTTTAAAAAATAGGTTGCTACGAAGTATTTATTTTTATATAGTAATATATAATTGAATGATATTAATGCAATGAACTAATTACAGATTATTATTTTTGATGATTGTAGGTGCAAAATATTGCATAAACACATATTTTGATTTGAAAAAATATATAAATAAACAACCGTAGAGTAGACCAGACCATTGTAGAATGGCTTGGTTTGATCTGGTCTGGTGATTTAAATGGTCCGGTTCGGTCTAAAAAAATTTCAAAACCGAAAATTTTGATTTGGTCTATTTTTAATGTCAAACAAGACCAAACCGGACCGTGTGCACTGCTTATTACTCATAGTAATCCAGAGTGATATTATGTTGGAAAAATAACCCATATGTGAACTCACATCAAAGAATAAGAGAAAGGTTGGCTAATATATAAGCTTGATGAGCTACTCTTCTTATTACCATTTGGTTTTAGAATGAAACTTCGTCCAGTTTGAAAATGTTCTTCCACTAGTATGGATTATTTTATATTAACCAATACTAAGCGACTGAGTCAAAGTTGATGTTATTTTTAACAAAATTTCCTTTAAATTATTTTCTCCTAAAATATTAGAAGTTAAAATAATACTCCCTCATATTCAGCTGAATTGTCCCATTTGACTTTTCACACTTGCCGAGGCAACATTTTAACTCTTAATATCTCAAATTATGCTTAATTAAAAATTATAAAAAGTTGATATTAATAATCCTTGTATTGAGACAAATCAAACAAGATCCCATATGACTATGTTTTAACTTATAGATTTAGAGTATAATACAAATTAAGAGTGATAAGTGAATAGTGCCAAAAAAAAAATGGGACAATTCAGCTGAATAGGAGGTAGTATGATAGATAGTGTAAAAAAAATGTATTAATTAATATTAAACCATAATAAGTATGTTGTAGTTTATTTGAGCTTAATATTCCTTATTCAAATTTATTTGATTATATTTGTACTTAAATTTCATAAAATATAAAAATAAGTAGACATTATATAGAACTTATTATAGTTCGAGTCTTATTTTTACATTATTTTTACAAAAGAATTTGATTTTTTCTAAATCTTAATACACAAAATAGATGACTTCTCCTATCTTATATTCTTACGACCCAATTGGAACCATATGTTGATACTACTCTAGTGTAAAGATTATATGCAGTCTTGATAAGTATAAAACATGTTATGAATGGTGTGACTTGAGTGCACAAATTGATGTGTGCATTCATGGGTGGCTTTTGGATGGAATCCAATGAGTGTGTTAATATGGGTGTTTAAGTTGGTAACTTAATATTTGTAGCGTTTAAGTGTGATTTACTTTGGTGAAGTAATCATGGGAGTTATTGGTGTTAATGGTGTTTAATGAAGAAGTGCAAAGGGTCTTGAAAGATGCTTTACCCGAGCAGAAACAGTCATAAGAATACTAAAGGTCGCTCGACCAGCTCGGTCGACCGAGCGAGCTCTTGGGTGGCTCGAGCAAACAAACAGAACGTATCTAGAAGCTGCCTGTAGCTCGCTTGACCGAGCGAACTCTCTATTTTGGTCGAGCGGTTCCTCTGATACTCTTAGGATGCTTTTTTTGTCTTTTCTAGACTCAATTAGGAACGGGAACAGCAGCAAGAGGGGGGGTGAATTGTTGTTGTTACTAGTTTAAGCGTTTTTGCCATGTTTTTGCGGAATTGAATAAAATAAATAAAGCTTAAACTTAGAGCGAAATAATTAAAAGAGACAAACGATTTTTACGTGGAAACCTTCTAGGCCTAAATAGAAGGAAAAACCACGACCCCCCGGGATTTCTAAATTCTCCACTATGTTTAAGGCAACTCGTTACAATTACATTAAACATCTTACTTCACTCGAAGCGCATCAACTAGGCCAACTCTTCTCTCTCAAATTGCTTCACTCAAAGCAACAAACTTAGCTTCACTAAAAGCTAATTCTCTCCACTAGCTTCACTAGAAGCTTTCTCCTTAGCTTTACTCAAAGCTAATCTCTTCTCTAGCTTCATTAAAAGCTATCTAATTTCCCCCTTAGACTCACCCGAGTCTAATTACAAATTCTCTCAAAAACCCTTACAAAAGGATAAAAATTCTCTAAAAATAAAATCAATAAGTTGCACAAGAAAATATTATAAATTAATTGGCATTTTTAAAACAAAATTTTCTTGTAAAAATTCTCCCAAAATTACGTATGATTTAATGGCTCATACTAAGGCGAGTTTTGATGAATAACCAAGTCCACTATTTATAGAGCTAAAATCCCTAATAAAAAAGAATATTCCAATCCATTATTCCTTATCCAAAATGATCATGGGAATAATGTGGATTTTAATAACCAAGTCTTCCTACGGTTAATCTTAAAATAGGCATTTAAACTTGACCAATTCAAGCCCACGGTTATTTAGCAATAACCGCTGTTCCCTAATAATAGGTTATGTTCCCTTAAGCAGCAGTTTCTTCAGCAACAGTTCCTGTTCCCATAATAACGGCCGAAACTTTGTGCTATTTATAGAAACGGTTATACTTAATAGGAATGGTTACATGCTAACTAATTATAGGAATGATAACCTATATCTAAGATAAAGACCGGCTAAAAATAATAGCTAAGACCTATTCAACAACCGCTATTTCTATTTTTAGCAAATCCAATATTTACTAAATATAGATCCTAAAATAATGGATCTTTAATTAGAGACTCACATGTAAAGTAATTTTTAGAAAACTTTTTGCCAATTAACTGTAATAAATAAATGCAACAAATTAATTTCAGTACATTAACTAAAAATAATAATTATAAATAAATAACCAGAATTTCCAGTTAACGTAGGCTGACTCTAGTTCAGGAACAGTGCACTGTCTCCAATTTTCAGTTTTGTTAGAACATCCAACTTAGGAACAATAGACCTGCTGTCTCCATTTTACATCCCAAGCGATATACTTCTTCTAACATCTTTCGGATCCTTTTGACACGTACATTTCCATGAACTAAGCCATAGGTACTATCAACGATCATAATTACGACCGGATATCGACCTGCACACAATCTCTAAAAAACAAAGACATATTTGTTTAAATAAACATCAAAACTCAAGAGGTCCAACACTAATCCTTGGAGCTGTTTTATAGCATTCATTATTCAACATTAAGCATGTATTAAGTGAGCAATTATCATTGATTGTAGTTAGTATTATAAATAGAGCTCTCATATTCATTCAAGAATAATAATCAAACACAACCCCTAAGCCAAACACATAGCCTTTTGTTTTATCTCTTACTCAATTGTAATACTTCATTTGTAAGAGTGTTTTTATACTCCATTGATATAATATTAACAAGAAACCAAGCACGACGGAGGACGTAGCCATCATTGGGTGAACCTCCTTATAATCTTTGTGTCCCTTTTGCAAGTTTTACATTATCAAACATTTGTTAGTTCATTGATATTATTATCGTTCATCAAAGTTCTTAACATCGTATCGATTTTGGCATTTATTTCAATTGGTATTAGAGCCACGTTGTTATTACGGTGTTTTAGAAGTCGTAGTTGGTGAAACATGTCTACAATGAAGCTTGACATAGAGAAGTTTGATAGAAGTGCGAATTTTGGCTTATGGCAAGTCAAAATGAGAGCCATTTTAATCCAAAATGGTGAGCAAAAGGCCATTGATGGTGTAGACAAGATGCCGGAAGGAATGTCCACGGCAAAATGGGAAGAGATTGATTCAAAGGCATCATCGGCAATCCAATTATGCCTTTCTAATGAAGTGCTAAGAGAGGTTGTTAAAGAAACTACAATCAAGGGGATATGAGAGAAATTAGAATCACTCTACATGGCCAAGAGTGTTACCAATAGGCTACTTTTGAAAAGTAGACTCTACATCTACGCTTGGAGGAAGGTAAACCTTTAAAACCTCATTTAGATGAAATTTATTCCATTATTATGGATTTACAAAACATAAAAGTCAAGCTTGATGATGAAGACTTGGCTATTTACCTTTTATGTTCTCTACCTCTATCTTACAAAAATTTTGGAGAAACTCTACTTTATGGTAGAGATAACTTGAGTAGTGATGATGTGAAAAATTCCTTGACACAAAGGGATCTCATTGATACACAATTGTCACAAAAATCACAAGGTAGCACGAGTGATGGATTATTTGTGAGAGGGAGGACACAAGAGAAATGTTCCACTAGTGGGGGTGGAAACAAGGGTAAAGGGAGGTCGAAGTCACGGGGGCCTAACAAAAATAAGACTTGCAACTGTTGTAAGCTTAAAGGCCACATCAAGAAGGATTGTTGAAAATGGAAAAAGAAAAATGCAAATGATGATGGGGATAGGGACGGAACTAGCAATGCCGATGCTAGATATGTAAATGATAGTGATGATGGTGGTGTATTAGTTGCCACACATGGGTACAAAGATAGTGATGAATGGATTCTTAACTCGGGGTGCACATTCCATATGACTCCCAATAAAACTTTCTTCCGAACTTTTAAAAGTGTTGATGGAGAAATGTAACCATGGGGAACAACACAACATGCATGGTGGTTGGTGTTGGGAGCGTTAAAATGAAAATGTTTGATGGGATAGTGAGAACCTTGATCGATGTAAGCTATGTTCCGGGTATGAAAAAGAATCTCATATCTTTGGGTACTCTTGATAAAATCGGGTGTAGAATCATTTATGAAGGTGGAGTCACGAAGGTTGCTAGAGGATCACTTGTGGTGATGAAGAGAAAGTTGAATGGCAGCTTGTATGCTCTTGAAGGTTCAACTATTCTAGGCTCGGTAAATATCTCCACAAACACAATGTCCGATCATGATACAAAGCTTTAACACTTGAGACTTGGTCACATGGGAGAAAGAGGTATGTTTGAACTTTCTAAAAAAGGTTTATTGGATGGCAAAGAGTTCGGGAACCTTGGGTTTTGCGAACATTGTGTTTATGAGAAATACAAGAGGGTTAGTTTCAAACCCGCCATACACAACACTAAGGAAATCCTTAACTATATTCATTCCGACTTATGGGGGCCTTCAAGAAAGCCCTCACTTAGTGGTTGTAACTACTTGTTGACTTTCATAGATGAATTCTCAAGAAAAGTTTGGTGTTACTTCATTAAACACAAAATTGAAGTATTTGATGTTTTCTTAGAATGGAAAAAAATGATTGAGAAAAAGACCGGTAGGAGCATCAAGACCTTGAGAACCGATAATGGTCTTGAATTTATTGATCATAAATTTCTTCAATATTGTTCTAGTGAAGGTATTTTTAGATATAGAACTTGTGCAGGGCGTTCTCAAAAAAATGGTGTTGCGGAGAGGATGAACAAAACATTGTTGGAAAGGGCTCGGTGTATGCTAAACCAAACCAAATTGGGGAAGCAATTTTGGGCCGAAGCGGTGGCTATGGCATATTATTTGATCAACCGCTTACCTCATACCGCCTTGAAATTCAAATCACCACAAGAAGTATGGTACAACACTCCGGTAAATTATTTTAGTCTTAGAGTCTTTGGTTTTCCGGCTTATATTCATGTAAACGATGAAAAGTTAGAACCTAGGGCTAGAAAATGCATTTTTGTGAGATATGGAGTAGGTGTAAAGGGGTATAGGGTGTGGTGTAATAAGTCAAAAAGAATAATTACTTCTAGAGATGTTGTATTTGATGAAAATAGCATGTTAGTCTCTAGTGTAGAAAAGTCCATTGATAATGTTGTAAATGATCCTATTGATGCACAAGTGGAGGTTTAAACTCCCAATATTGATGAAGATAAAAATGATGAAGATGATGTTCAACAAAGGTCTTCTTCTTTGTCCACAACTAGGCAAAGAAGGAAGATCGTGACTCCAAGGAGGTACATTGAAGAGTGTGACTATGTTGCATATGCTCTCAATATTGCTAGCGAAGTCGAAGGGTTACATGAACCAAGTACGTACAAGGAGGCTATGGCATCAAATGACTCAAGCAAATGGTTGATAGCCATGAATCAAGAGATGGAATCACTTGTAAAGAATGAAACTTGGGATATCGTAGAAGCACCAAAGAAAAAGAAGATTGTTGAGAGATTGTTGAGTGCAAGTGGATATTCAAAAGGAAGGAGGGTCCTTCTAGTAGGGTTCTTCCCATCTACAAATCAAGGGTAATTTCAAAGAAATACTCTCAAATTGAGGGTGTCGATTTTCATGAGGTATTCTCACCGGTAGTGAATCACTCTTCTATAACGACACTATTTGCTTTGGTGGGGATGGAGGATTTGGAGTTGCATCAATTGGATGTACAGATGGTATTTCTTCACGGTGAGCTTGAAGAGGAAATTTTTATAAAGCAACCGAAAGGTTTTGAGGTTGCCGGTAAGGAAAGTCATGTGTGTAGATAGAAAAGATCATTGTATGGGTTGAAGCAATCGCCAAGGCAATGGTACAAGAGGTTCGATTCTTTTATGATTTCACATGATTTTATTAAAAGTTATTATGATAGTTGTGTTTATCTTAAGAAACTTATAGATGGTTCTTTGTTGTATTTGCTCTTATATGGTGATGATATGCTAGTAGCATGTAGTTCTTTGTTTGAGGTGGAGAACTTGAAAGTGTTCTTTCAAGTGAATTTGATATGAAGGATCTTGGTGAAGCCACGAAAATTCTTGGAATGGAGATTTTGAGAGACCGGTCTAAGGGTGTCTTATACCTTAGCCAAAGGAAGTACATTGAGAAAGTTGTGCAACGTTTCTCCATGGATGATGCTAAAGGTGTGTCTACTCCTCTTACCTCTCACTTCAAATTGTCCAAGAGGATGTGTCTACAAACAAAGATGGAAGAAGAGCAAATGGTTAGAATTCCTTACGCTAGTGCCGTTGGTAGCGTAATGTATGCCATGGTATGTTCTAGACCCGATATAGCTCATGCGGTGTGTTTGGTAAGTAGATATATGTCTAATCTGAGGAAGGGACATTAGGAGGCACTTAAGTGGTTATTGAGGTACTTAAAATGTACTTCTAATGTTTGTCTCATGTATGGGAAGAATTCAAGCGAGCTAACCAGGTTTTGTAACTCGGACTATGGAGGTGATCTTGATAATAGAAAATCCACAAGTGAGTTCGTGTTCACCTTGGGTGGTTCGGCGGTAAGTTGGCAATCATCCTTACAAGATGTGGTTTCCCTTTCAACAACCAAAGTAGTGTACATAGCCGTTGCCGAGTCATTCAAAGAAGCAAAGTGGCTCAAAGGTCTTGTTGGTAAGATGCGCAGTAAGGTGTGTTTGGTAAATGTGCATTTTGATAGTCAAAGTGCAATTCAATTGGCTAGAAATCAAAATACATTTCATAGAAGGTCCAAACAGATTGATATCAAGTATAATTTCATCCGGGATGAAGTTGAGCGCAAAAGGATGATTTTGAAGAAAATTGATATTAAAGAAAACCCTGCCGACATGATGACAAAGCCATTGCCTGCAACCAAGTTTGATTTGTGACTTGGTTGGTTTAGCTCCTTGCTTGAAGTAATGCCCTTTGGGGCATTTTGAGGTGTGTATGTTATTTGTTTATATTCTTGTAAAATGAAGTGGATTGATGAATGCTTTGTCTTGGGTGAACTCAAGTCATGCTAGAGATTGTTATGAATGGTGTGACTTGAGTGCACAAATTGATGTGTGCATTCATGGGTGGCTTTTGGATGGAATCCAATGAGTGTGTTAATATGGGTGTTTAAGTTGGTAACTTAATGTTTGTAGCGTTTAAGTGTGATTTACTTTGGTGAAGTAATCATGGGAGTTATTGGTGTTAATGGTGTTTAATGAAGAAGTGCAAAGGGTCTTGAAAGATGCTTTACCCGAGCAGAAACAGTCAGAAGAATACTAAAGGTCGCTCGACCAGCTCGGTCGACCGAGCGAGCTCTTGGGTGGCTCGAGCAAACAAACAGAACGTATCTAGAAGCTGCCTGTAGCTCGCTTGACCGAGCGAACTCTCTATTTTGGTCGAGAGGTTCCTCTGATACTCTTAGGATGCTTTTTTTGTCTTTTCTAATCCTTAGAGCTGTTTTATAGCATTCATTATTCAGCATTAAGCATGTATTAAGTAAGCAATTATCATTGATTGTACTTAGTACTATAAGTAGAGCCTTCATACTCATTCAAGAATAATCATCAAACACAACCCCTAAGCCAAACACATAGCCTTTTGTTTTATCTCTTACTCAATTGTAATACTTCATTTGTAAGAGTGTTTTTATACTCCATTGATATAATATTAACAAGAAACCAAGCACGACGGAGGACGTAGCTATCATTGAGTGAACCTTCTTAAAATCTTTGTGTCCTTTTTGCAAGTTTTACATTATCAAACATTTGTTAGTTCATTGATATTATTATCGTTCATCAAGGTTCTTAACATCGTATAGATTTTGGCATTTATTTCAAAACATATATGGAGCTTCCACATTAGTCTATGCTTTTAATTGAGTTGGCTTATTATCATAGTGTTAAAATTTAACGTGACAAAAGATCTTTACGGGTTCAAATCTCATTAACCCCCTTATTTCCATGTATGAGAAGGGCATGACCAGCAAGTATCCATATTTTTAACCCTAAAGCTCTCATGTGAGGGGATATGCTAGTCATAAAGTATATGAAATATCTTGAAACTTCAACTATCAACTTGAACTTTTAATTGAGTTGATTTCTTGGGGCTTCTTTTTACAACAAGTTAAAATTGTGAACTTTGACCAACACTCAATCTTCACATGATCTTAGGATCAATAATTTAGCATTCAGGGACTTAAGAATGCCCTTATTTTAAAGTTTTGTTCTAATTTTTTGAGATTCAATAAACTTATGTGTAGGTTCAGGTCAAAAAAGTAAATAGACTTGGGTTTGGCTCTTGAGTCTTTAGATTGAGATTCGCTCTAAAGCCGCCAAAGATTTAGGATCATCTAAGACTCGATGGATGACCCAGCCTTTGATGAGTGTTAGACTCATTATAAATGCAATTAATATTTATTTACACTCATTTTAGACTTAGTACAGCTTACAAATACATTTTAAACCTAAATAAACCTAAAAATTTTTAATAAGTAAAGTCTGAACAATTAGATAAATACTCATTTAGAATCCTAAACTATCAAATTATTAAAGTTTTGATTCTAATATTTACAAATCATATGAGTATGAATATGTATTTACGTCCAAAAAAAATAACGTAACTAAGTTTATCAGGTCTAATTAGCCCTAACCTAGGCACAACTCATCAACATTTCTAGTTACTCATTCCACTTGATTTGATATATTAAAAAAAAGAGGAGCGGCAATGGGGTTCGAATCGCGTCCCTTAGCTGTGTTAGATAACTTAATTATCAATTCATCTATCGCCATTTCCAAATACTACTTGTTTTTATTTTGGATTTAAGTGATGTCAGTTGACCTCATTTGCATCATATTAGATCTGCCGCTAATATTAATTTTTTTATTTTGTGAAAGTTCTTTTTAACTTAAAGCCGTTTTAAATGTAATAATATTATACTTTATCCATTCTTTAATAAAGTTCTCATAAGGAAATAAGGAATGTTAAGGGGAATCAAGAAAAATAGAATTTTTAAATTGTGGAGATATTATTTTATTAAATAATAAATTTGATGGTGAAAAGTGAGGGACTATAAATATTAAATATATATTAAAAAAGTTAAGGAAAAAATATGGAAACCACAACTAATAAAAAAAATATTTTTATAAAGTTATTGGGAAAAATGTAGGGACTATAAGAAATATAAAAATGTTTAAATGAAGTTAATGGAAAATATGTAAAGACCATAAACATTTTTAAAATATTAAAATAAGGATAAGTAAAGTTATTTTTGTCTAAATTTTGTGATATAAATAGAAAGATTTAATATGAGAACAACAAATTAAACACCCAAAATGGAAAGTGAGAACTTCTTTAAGAAACGGAGCAAATATTAAATATAAGTTAACAAAAATAAATTACTGAATGATAATTTTTTTTTCTGATAATCGTGAATAACTCATAAATAAAATGTAATTTTCTTTAAAATATTTATATTATGGAGTCTAAAAATATAACGTGCCGTATGGACTGTGGGTATGGGTTTAATCAATTGATGTCTTGCACAAACTTGAAAATGACACAATAACAAATTCTGCAATAACACCATTTTTGTTAACACTTGTTTAGCTCTTTAACGTGTTTTCCACGGCCATCATTAATTTGCTTTTTGTCAATGGTTCTATTTAGGGAGTAATTATATTTTTTTTTATAATTTTATAAACGACTTTTTCAAAATATATACACTTTCAGTATGAATATAGGAAAATTTAATTTCCCTCTTCTGTTATGATTCGTTTGCCTTTCTTATTATGTATTTTTTTATTACTTTCTTTCCAATCTTATGAGAATGTACCTAATATTGTTTGTGTGAATTAGATTAAAACAAGGAAAAATAAATTTAATAATTTACGTTTGAGAAAGGGAGGATGTTTGAGAAAGGTTCCACTAGTGGGAGTGAATATAAGGATAAAGGGAAGTCGAAGTCATGAGAGCCTAACAAAAATAAGACTTGCAACTATTGCAAGCTTAAAGGCCCCATCAAAAAGGATTGCTGGAAATAGAAAAAGAAAAATGCTAGTGATGATGGGGCTAAGGACGCAACTAGTAATGTCGATGCTGGTTACGTGAATGATAGTGATGATTGTGGTGTTTTAGTAGCCACACATGAGTACAAATATAGTGAAGAGTGGATTCTTGACTCGGGGTGCACATTTCACATGACTCCCAACAAAACTTTCTTCCAAACATTTGAAAGAGTTGATGGGTGAAATGTGACCATGGGAAACAACACAACGTGTAAGGTGGTTGAAGTTGGGAGTGTAAAAATGAGAATGTTTGATGGGATGGTGAGAACCTTGACCAATGTGAGGAATGTTCCGGGTTTGAAAAAGAATCTCACATCTTTGGGTACTCTTGATAAAATCGGGTGTAGGATCACTTGTGAAGGTAGAGTTATGAAGGTTGCTAGAGGATCACTAGTGGTGATGAAGGGGAAGATGAATGGGAGTTTGTATGCTCTTGAAGGTTTAATTATCTCCGACTCAGCGAATATTTCCACAAACACAATGTCCGATCATGAAAGCTTTGGCACTTGAGACTTGGCCACATGGAAGAAAGAGGTATGTTTGAACTCTCTAAACAACGTTTATTTGATGGTAAAAAGTTCGGGAACCTTCATATACTAAAGATAAAGTAATAATTGTTAAAATACGTGATATGACATTTTTATATTTAATTAATTTAAATAGTTTGTAGATGACCTTAAAATAAAGAATAAAATTGTCTTGTAAGTAAAATAATATTTTTTGAATTGATATTGTTGTCTATAACATTTCCTAACTTTGCTTTTGTGGATGACCTTAAAATAAGGAATAAAATTGTCTTGTAAGTAAAATAAAATTTTTTGAATTGATATTGTTGTCTATAACATTTCCTAACTTTGCTCTGTAGTTAAATTTAAGTTCTCCATCAAATAAATAATTAATCTTTGCAAATATATAAATAACTAAGGTACTTTCACTTAATTACTTGGAAATAAACTACAACCATGTGACAATGATGATAAAGCCGGTATTTTTAAATTGGTATTTTTGTCAATTATGTTATTTAATTAAGTATTCTAGAAGGATCATTTCTCTTACCTCCTCATCTTTTTTTTTTCTTTTTTATACTTTTATTATTTTATTGTTATTACTAATATTATGGAAGGCTCCGATAAAAGGCTACAACTTCTATTTAAAAATAATCAATTCGAATCAATAAATTATATAATATAGCTTAATATAAGTCAAAATGGCAAATTTACTAAACATAGTAAATTTACTTCGTTTGATTAAATTTTGAGATGACTAAAAATAACAGGTTGATTAATTTTATTTGCCACATAAGCCACTATCAATCAATAAAATGCTTTCATCTGGCATGGTCTATAAGAATAACATGTGAAATTTTCCAGTCTTTTTATTAAATTGTATATGATTATTTTATTCTTAGTATTAATATTATGGTAAGCTCTGATTAAAGGCTACAACTTCTATTTAAAAATAATCAATTCGAATCAATAAATTATATAATATAGCTTAATATAAGTCAAAAGTATTTAGTTTATTCAGTTTTAAAAAATGGTAATTTACTTTTTTTAATTAAATTTTATGATGACTAAAAATTACAGGTTGATTAATTTTATTTGCCACATAAGCTATTATTAACCAATAAAATTCTTTTATCTAGCGTGGCTCCATAAGAATAACATGTATGATTTTTCAAATTTTTTATTAAATTGTATAATTCTAGTTAAAATTAATCATATACTTGAGTCAATTTTGGTCCATTTATTCAACTTTATAATCAATGGATTACAAACAACAATGAAAGAAGTTGACTTGAAAACATTGTTTTTAAAAAAGAAATTACATAAATGATATTTAAAATAGACATAACAGTTTAATATTTACTCGACTTTATAATTGAATTTGAGTTTGATATGAGTTCAATAAATTCATAACTAAGTAAAACCAACTTGAATACAAAACCCATATTTAACCACTCGAAATATTTAACTGGAAATTAACCAGATGACTCGAATAAACACCTATAATCAAAGTTCAAATATCCAACGGAGAAAAATAAACAAAAATTGCTAAACAACTTAAAAATTGAGTTTTTGAAATTTCTTTTGTTTGATAGCTTTTACGAAGCTTAATTTTGGTGATTTCTTATTTGGATCATGGCGTGGAAGAAATGAAACAGAGTTGGGGCATGTCTTAATTAACGATATTAATTAATTATAAATGTGATTTAATTAAGCTTTTAGGTATGTTTATTTGTACTAAATTTGTTAATTGTGGAGTTCTGTGTCATACAGCATATAAATTTTTGTGGAGTTTAATTTGTATTTTTAGTAATCCTAGTGTTTGTACTTGGGCTTCTTGAAAATGAAGTTTGAGCTGTTATTCAAAAACCTCTTTTTAGCCTTAGTTTTGGAGTAATTTCCAAGTGTAAATAGAAATACAATAATGTATACCATTTGTTGGACAACTTGGTATACAAAGCGTAATCACAAAGTGATGATTTCGAAATGGTCAGGTGGTTCATCAATATTGGGTTATATCTACCATTCTAACTTAAGATAATATTAATATGGGTTGTGTTAAACTAAATCCTAATTTTTGCTCAACTTAAAGCCCTAATTTGTAGAAAACCTTTTTTGTTCCTATATAAGTAATTGATTAATAAGAGGGAAGATGAAGTATCTTAGTTTGTTCGTTTTTTTTTTTGGTGGGGGAGTTTAGGAAAATATACAAATTGGGCTGTATGTTAAGCAATTTTTAGGGTTGAATTTAGCATCTCATAATTAATATATTTTAAAGGAGAAATACAAAATTGAAAAGGAATTGCAAATAGAGGTTTAGAGTAGGAAGAAATGAGCTAATAAGGAAGTAAACTTAAGCAATGATAAGCTCTATACAAATGAGACTTTGGCTTACTTAACAAGGACCTAAGACTGGTGTATATATAAGGAAAAATAGGACATAGAAATATCAAGAGAGTAGGGCATCAACAATAGCTAAAAACTAAGGCAGAAGGTTTGCTCGAGCATGTGCTCATTCGATCAAAGGAGTGTTTGTTCGAGCACAAGGTGGCAAGTTGCTACTGTCTTCGTTTGTTGCTTGCAACGTGTCCCATGACCTCCTTTGGTCCCCTCACACTTTTTGCACTTGTCCGATGTCTGATACTTGTACTCCAAGGCCCAGCCTTGCTCTCCAAGCCTTCACCCACACATTGTACAATGTATCCATGTATTAGCTTGATTCTCTATCCAACAATCCCAAAGGTGTACTATGGCCTCTTCTAACCTACACTAACATATAAATTAATACTCTTAATCTTATCCTAATTACTTTGTGAACCAAGTCACCCCTGATCTTAATTATAAGGACTTTCTTGTTACACGCAATTAATCATGTGCCAATCAAATCAAGCAATTCAACCAACTAGTTTTGTTGCTATAATATTCCCCGAGTTAACCATCTGACCAAACCACTAACCATTTAATACTAATAAATCTAAACACATTGTTAAATAATTTCCAAGTGATTTGAATGAATCATTTTACATTGTGTTTGCTTAGTAAACGAAGCAAACACACCTTCTTATAAACAATCCTACTTTTGATTTTTCATTAACGTTACTAAAACTTTGATAAAAGGAAATTTTGTTTATATTAAACCCAATTAATTTTCATCCACTTAAAATACACTCAAGTATCAATTAATGTGAAACTACACATTCACTCAAAATACACCCTTATTATTATTATTATTGTTAAAGATAATATAATTTACTCAAACTAAAAAGACACCAATATCTGGGTTTATTTTGAGAGAATATGGAATTGTTAGGTTTACTTATTATATGAGCGCACAAAGTTTTCTTTCATTAAAAAAAGAAAAAGACTTTCACTACTCTTTTAAGTATCACATACATAACCACATCTTAAAAAAGTTCTGCCACAATATTACATGATTCCCTCAAAAAACCAATGTTTTCCTCCAGAAACTTTTGGACTCGCCATGGCAATAAGATTGATAAATTTTATCACCCCAATGCCATTAAGATGCTAAATGCTAATTATAAACTGTACGATGTTACATACAGAACTTTCAATCTCATTCTATGCTCTTCCACATATATTTGGTACTGCCTCTGTTCGGATTTAGTTGTCGCATCGCCATTCTATCTTACGACACAGCATAGTAACGCATATATGCGAAGGGCAGGACTATTATTACCTCACTTTGTGACTTAAAGAATGAAAGTATTAACTTATACATTGATAGACCAGTCATAATTCTGATATACGATATTGATCACTCCTCCATCATCTAAAAGATGAGATAGAAGTCCTGCTTTCCCTGCATCCAAATAACTCAGCATCCACTTCAAACCTTCTTTTTCAATACCAAAATCTGAACTGTACCTGCACAATTTGCAAGGAATGTTGGTTACTATCAGCATATTCGAGCGCTTTGGTTTTAATAGTAGTTCCTGCCTTCCTGGTGCAAAAAATTTCTATTTCTTTGATAGCAGATTATTGCGACTTGACTACACTCTGCCACCAACCAGATAGCTTTGCTTTTGAGGTAACGGTATCACTCATATTTCTCTTAGTTGGGGGTTAAATTGACCACATTTCTCTACCCCTCCCTCTAGAGGGAGTACATGTATGGATTGTCCGTTACCTTTTCCTACATGGACCATATTTTCGAGTGAGATATTGTATTGATAACTATGACTGACAGTAATATGGTTCGTTAAATCACGTACAATTCTTATATATATGTGAAATTGAAAATGATGTTTGCTATTAAGAATGAATCGGAAACATCATCTTTGTTTTTTACAAGGGTAAGAATCCCACCCGGCCCCTCAAACCCCACTTAGGTGGATGACGATATATGACTCATTTAATGGCATTAGAGTAATGGAATGTAAAAAAATTAGTTTTAAGTTACCATTTCATGATGCAAGGAAGAGAGACGGTTCTTTTGGATAAATCCACTTCAATAGCAATGCGCTTGAAGTACTCTCTAGCGGCAAATCTAAGCTCAGCTTGCACATTTTGAGGCGAGAAGAACCTAACTGATGGACTTGACTTGCTACCATCACAGAGTCCAAAATGAATCAATAGGTTGACCATCGGTAATGACATCTGAATCAAGAGAACATGAGAGGTCATAAGTGATTAGATTGATGTTATATAGAATATTGCAGTATACATATGAAATCACAAGGCATATACCTGAAGGCGGTTATCTCCTGTGCTGAAAGGTTTGACTAACGCGTAAGGAGCCCTCTGGTTGCTTCTAAGTATACCATTTCTGATTGCGTTAAGAGAATATGAATGTCCGCCAACTATGTATTGAAAATCTGAAACAAAAGATTTCCTCTCGATCATCCCCTCGGGATATCCTCTCCTTATCACAGCATGTATGACCATCGCATTGTAAAGATTTAGAAAGAATGCGAGTTTTTCATCAAGGGACAGAGCAAAAAGATCCACTCGGTGAAGACTCCTAACCATATTCACATATCTGCAACTCATAATCAGTGTGATTTCAGTAATACAGTTGAGCAGTTGAATATAATGAAACAGAAAATGGTAATTATAGAAGAAATTATGCCTGCGGAATTCTTCACTGTTGCTGATAGCCAAGTAGTCCAAACGACACCTATCCTCAGATGCATAAGATTCGAGTATGGCTGACATAATCTTCATCAGCTTTTCACCAATCCTTGCCGCAGACTCAGGCTCTTTGTCGTCTATGGATCCTCGAAAATTGAAGCATTTTGAAACAAATTGCTCATGCTCAAGGAACCTGTAGACGACATTTCCATCCTCGAAATAGTTTCCCCTGCAGCAAAGAGATTTCATACTTTCAGTTCTGGGCTAGTAAAAAAAAAAATACTGTAATTGTCTAGCTGTCTAAGTTAAACTTTCTGATTTTCACCTAAACACATGGTGGATGAAGTGTTTTCGAACAATCTCTTTCGCTATCTTGATTGCCTGCATAAGCAGTGTGAAATAAACAATAAGGGAATGGAAAAGAAATAGCAAATATCTTCATTGTAACAAATCAGTGTAACATAATTCGTCATGTAATTCGCTTTTTAAATTCGCGATTCGCTCAAATTGACCCTAAAATAGCCTAAAAGCGACATAATTTTCTTTTTTTTAATTCACGATTAGTAAGGAGATTAGTGAATTATGTGACAGTGTAACAGATATTCACATCCTTGTAACAAATCCATTAATTCTCGAGTTTTCCAGCCTCACTAATCACTATCATCTTATTTTATCATTTTATAGACATTTAATCATCCTCTTTTTTGCACATGACATCCTCAAAAATTAGATTAATTGATTTCCAACAAAGCTCTTATATGCATATACAGATATACTAATATACAACAGCATAGACATTCTAAAGGAAATTCAGAAGATTATTGATTCTTATTAAAACTAAACTGAAAGTCAGGAGTATAAGTCTCCCAAGCCCATTTGCATTTAGCTTTTGGTCTCATTCAAAGTAAGGCCACCACACACAGTTGAGCACCACTTTAGAATTTAGCTATTTCAAAGTTGCTACAGTTAAACCATACTCCGTGGTTCTCAATATACACCACTTGTGTTTTTTTTAGCAATGGTTTCTCTCTTCATCTTTTAAGCTAGTCTACAAACTTATTCTTTTTTGGAGAAATTGTTGAAAATAATTCCGTTTTTTACTCATCCGCTCTACGAAAAATCTCACATATTCATTATCTTTTAATAATTTCATTTTTAATATGTATTTTCTCCCATCAAACCCCGTGTGGGTGGAGAGGAGAGGGGTTGTGGTGGTTCAAATCAATGTGTATGCTCAGAGCAAATAATAGCAAAAGTTGGATAATATTAGACAATAATCTAATGAGATTATTCGTAGTGAATGAGTGATAAGTAGTATTATTTTCAACAATTTTTTTTTTTTTTCAAATTTTAACCACTAATTTACATGATATGTTTGGTTTTCCCTTAATATTTAACTCAATTTTTATTTCCGCTAAATTTCACCCAAAACACAACTGGTGCATTCTGAAAAGAACAGGGAGAGTAATGGAGTATGCTTTTAGTTTATTGACTTACATAACAACATTTTTATTAAGCTTGAATACATACACTCCCCCAAATTCAATCCAGACTCTTAGGTACTCAGTACTTAAGTAACATTATTGTAAGAGCATTAGATGGAAGATGGATCAAGTTCCTAGGCATAGGAATATTAAAGGTAAAAAAGGAAGACAAGTCCCACAAACTTTGGGACTGGGTTAGTAAAAGTGTTAGTTGCAATTATCTACCTCTAACCTACCACAAGCTCTCATCATTTTCTTCTATTCATTATCCCTTACTAGATGCCATCATTATTCTTGGCACACCATAAAAGTGGACTAACTAACTCATGATATCTACAAAATAAATTAAGTAGTGTTTAAAGCTTAGAAATTCAAAAAAAAATAAAAATATTTAACCTTTCTTATTGTAAATTATAAACAGAACACTTGAATTTAGCGTTAAGATAATGAAATGTTGTAAGTTGTAATGTTCAAAATCTTAGGGCTTTAAGCTCTTTCCAATCAAAACATATTTCTAATATTTAAAAAATAAAAAAAAAATTAAAATAAAATAAAATAGGGCTAGGTCAACAGTCATATAAGAAAATCTATAGTTGCTAATCTTACCCTCAATTAGTGGACCAGAAAAAATCTAGTTGCAAATCCACCCTCAATTAGTGGACCATTTCCAAACAAGAGACTAAGTCAAATTAAAATCTAATCAACCAACATAATACTTCTTATCCTTAATGGAATAATACTTCAATTGGGTCTATGACTTATATCCAACCGTAAACGTTAAAAGTACACTAAACGTGACAACCGTGTAAAACCCACTAAATGTCAACTAATGGGTTGTTCTAATTAATCAAATATTAAAGCTAAACATCTTGACTAATCATAACTAATTAAATTAATCATTGTTCTAATTTTTACAACTCGGTTACTCTCCAAGTTTCCTAATCATGAGTGGTTAATCCTATAATTTTGTACTAGAGACTAGGCTGAACTGATGATCATGACTTTGACCATGACCATAATATGAAGTGTTAATCCTATAAAAAAGTTTTTATTAATTAAATCTATGAAAAAGTTTTTATTAAATTTTTAAATTAGAATGATACTACAATGCGTTTAAAGATATTAAATCTCAATCGTATAGATCTATCCAACTTAATTTTACATATAGGCCGAGTAAAAATAAATTGTTCGACCATTTACTTAAACTTATCAAAAATTTGGAAATCTAGATCGTGATGAATCTGATGATACATGATTAAACAAGTTCTCATAAAGCATCATATGAGAAAAAAAAAATTTTAAAAAAAAAAAAAACGTCACAAAGTTTTTAAAAAGGAAAAACCAAGCGAACAAGTTGATGAAGCATGAAGCACCCCTTCCCCTCAATTCCAATTTTCATTTCTAGAGAAGCAGATATTCTAGATTCCTATAACGTCATTTTCATAAGATAGTTTCACTTCTTAAAGCATGCGGTTTAGGCGGTGTTTAGGGCCGGTCCTTAAAGGTCGGTTAAAGGGCTGTCGCACAAAATTACATCTAAAGATTAGAAATTTGGCTTAGTAAGGGGCCCATTGTTACGAATAAATAGAACCAAAAAAATTAAAGAAATATTAAAGTAGTAATATCGTACTAGTAAGTGTTGGATAAGTGAATGAGTTTCATTTTCTCATTCTTTATAATCATCTTCCACTATTTCATTCTTCATAATCATAAGTCGACTTTCTACTTGGGAAGAAAAACTTTCATCATGCTATAGGACGAATTTAATGATAATCTGTATTATTTTTTTGTGTCTAAAGATGTTATATAGTGAATGATAAAATGCATTGATGTTATATGTTGAAAACCAAAATTGCGTTGCAATTTTTCCAATTAATATAACTTAAAATTAAACTTATTAACTTATTCTTAAATTCCTTTAAGTATGACATTTAAATAATCATGATAATCAAATTTATCAAATTAGTATGAGGAAAAATATAGTACCTCAGTACGTGATGTGCCCGAGTGATGAACAATGCAATCAACCAATTCAGTACCAGTAAAACAATTATTCACCATCCTCATCCGAATTATACGGTCTTGTATAGGCAATCTTACTCGTAATATCTTCACAATTTCACCCATCTCATCCGGTCTTTCTTCCTCCGGTTCATCAAACCCATAAACCGGCGCTGCAGGTGCATCATCTGGGCACTTACTTCCTAAAAGCTCTTTTGCTGTCCGGTCCAATAAACCGCTGTTTCTTAACGAATTTAACGCCACTAAACCGCCAATTAGTTTTTCGTTAAAGAATATTTGTGGAACTGTTGAACCGCCAGTTCGGTCTATCAACTCTTTTTCCCGGACCGGATACACGTCTATGTTTATTTCCGAGTATTTTAACCCTTTTTCCCGAAGGATTTTCCTTGCTGCGCTACTATCCCTGAGCACAACAGTAATTTATGACGTCATAAATTAATTTCGAAAAATTGCTGATTTTAGTGGAAAAGCTACTAGGTAATAAATACTAATAATTCACTATACATTGGGAATATTTTGCAATTTGCATTATGGGGTGTTTGACGTGTGGTAATAGGAATTAATAGTCTATAGTTAAGATATTGGGATGAAACTTAAATTGAGAATTTAAAAATAAATGTTAAATGTCTTTGTTTGGTAAATAATAAAAATAAAAATAAACAAAAAAATTAGATAAAAATTAATTATATTTACAAAGTTGTCTTTATAATACTTTACTTTTCTTTACTTTCATTAATTTTAAAAAATATTTTTTTATAAATTAACCTTATTTCAACTTAAATTACTACCTTTCACCAAAGAATTTTTATTTTTAGACATTCCTTTTCCCAAGCCTCGATGCATATTCATATTTAACTTTTATCAATTCTTAATCCTTTTAAATAAATAAGAAGCTTTATATACTTCTACCCAAAATCCCAATCATCAACCTCAATTCTCTATTGCCCTGACGAAGAGGTTTAAGTTATAGCTATTTTATTAAAATTTATATTTTAATACCGAGTAAATCTGTTTAATGTTAAACCAATTTATTTAATACAATTCGCAATAGACTTTTTCCGTCATATTTCTTTCTCTGTTCTCCTTTCTTCTCCTCCATTTTAAACATTTATTAATAAGATATTTTTCGATTCATAAAATTATTTGCCAATTACATTTATTGTACGCTATTCGTATTCTTTTGTTTTCTCACATTTTCCATTTAGAAATTTTGAAATGTTCTTTACATTCAGAATTATTTAATTTTAGTAATCAATAGAATTCAAGAAAATTATTACACTTACACTATAACTAATAGAAATTAATTTTATATTTTAATTCCCAATGTATTTACTTTACACACACCCAATAAAATTTATGATATTATTAAACTTACACTTTAATCAACAGAATTTTTATTTTTTATATTATTTTAATCAACTCTCATAGTATCTATTATGTATAAAGTAATTATTAAATATCTTAATTTCTTCTCATATTTAAATGGGAAGATAAAGAAAGAACGGAGAGTCGGAGACAGTATGATTGTATCTCATCTAAGCCTCTTTTTTTATTATTTAGGATTATTTCGTTGTAAATGTTATATTTTCTAATTTTTAAAGTTATTTGTAATTTAAATTTGTTGTATCTTACGATACTATTAACTTTAATTTTTAATTGCTTTATTGATTTATTTCTAGAAGATGCAATACTTTTCATTTTAGTTAGTCCATTAATTTTTCAATATTATAATTTTGAGAAATAATCACACTTATTTCTTTTATTCTCTCATAAACTTTTGTATTTTTCAAAAAATTTAAGTGTGGACAACATTTTCTTGATATGCGGCAATGCGACACTATTGCAATCTCTTATAAAACAAGGGAGTATAAGCTTGTATTTTCTTAAATTGCACAAAAGTAAATAAGAAACAATTCATTTTAAAATAAATGTTATAGTAAAAAGTCAAATCAAATTATAACTTATAAGAGTTGTAAGTTATAATTATATAATTGTAGGTCTTAAATTATAATGTTCAAAAAAATTATGTGTAACACTATATAGTGCCAACTACTTAAAATTGCTACTTAATCAAAATATTAATAGCTTAAATTGTTACATCCAACTCGTTCATAATATCAATAAATTGTTTGCGTATAATTATTTTAGCATAATTAACTTATTTTTATTTGCATTAATATACCATGCATCCAAGAATCTTCTATTTTTCAAATAAATGAAAATTTTTCTTCCCTATACCAATAATAGAGTTTCCATATTTGATCAAATATGACAAACGAATTAAATTTGGATCATTCAAATTCAAGTATTCAATAAACCTATTCGATGATCTTATTAATTAAAAGAATTATGTTGCAAATATAATTCACTTACCACTCACTTCTTCTAATACTCTCGGTTCTATCTCTTTCCATAAGAAATTAATATTTCACCAACATTTTTTTAAAAAAATTGTCCTAAATAATATAACAATTACTTTACATAATACAATTCTAAAGAATGTACTCAATCGGTCTTTTGACAGTCTGTCTCTTTAAGGAATGTCTTTTCGGTCTAAACCATTAAAGCTTAATGCATATTTATATTATTTTAAATGTCTACTTACATCATATCTAATGCTTATTTACTAATGCTTATTTACTATACTTTTAATGCTAATTACAATATATTTAATGTCTATTGATAATATCCTTTAATGTCTACTTAATTAAAGTCTACTTATATCATCCTTTATAGATACTTACATAATTCTAATGTCTATTTACCTTATTCTTAATATCTAGTTTCAATATCCTCATATCCTTAATATCTACTTCTAATATTCTTAATATCCACTTAATAAACGTTTAAGTACTTAGAATATTTTTATAAGTGCTACTTACAAAAAAAACCTCAACGTTTCTCATAAAATTTGTGTTCCCCACAACTTTCAAACTGGTAAAATATCTTGCTATGTAAATTGTAATTAATTTCGAAAAAATAGTGTGAAAATTAGAGGGATACACCCCTCAAATAAAAAACTAAAAAATTATTATTATTCGTGGTAATAATTGATGTTATTAAAATGAATTAAATTCTTGTTATCAAATAAAATCAAAATTTTGTTTCTATAAAAGTTTTTTTTAAAAAAAGTTACCTGCAATTTGATTTTGAAAACAAGGTAACTCGTCCTTTGAGCTGAGTCAACTCAGAACTCTTTTCAAAGGCAAATCCCTCATTTTGAAGTTCTTTCTCACGCACAACAACTTGAATCCCAGACAAGTAAAACTCAGTAACAGCATCACCACCGCCGCCGCCTTTAACCACGTCGTCTAACGACAATCTTCTAGAAAGCGCAGCCGAAAGACTATCCTTCGTCTCAATAAGATATTTTCCGATCGCCGATAACTCGACGGAGAAATTATTCGCCGGAAAACTAATCAAAACGTTACCGTTTAAACCTGGCGGCGCTTCTGGCTTTGGAAGATATTCATGAGGATAAATAACACCTTCTTTTTCTGTTGTCGGAAAAGTTTCCGACGATTCTGATGTTTTCATAGTTTCTTGTGAAATTGACGTTTGGATTTCTTGCCCCATTTTCAGAAGGTTGAAAATGTTGATGAAGAAAAGGAAGAAGTATAAGGATAGTTGAGAAATAGAAAGAGAGAGAGAAATGGCGGGGATGTAGGAGGTAACGGGTTGATAGGAGGGAGAGGAAGAAAGTTGGTTTATATAGCGATAATTTATTAGTTTAAGGAAATGTTTAGCAACAAAAACAAGTTTATTTTCTTTTATTTCTTTATTATCCATCTTCGTTTTTTATTTTTAATGTTTATCAATCTTTCCTTGTTTATTCCTCTTCCCATTAATTAAAGAAAAAATTGATTTTAAAAATTTTGATTTTGGATTTTTTAATTTTAAAAATTCACCTTTTAATTTATAATTTCTAACTTTTGAATACATCTTATTTTAAAAATCACCAAGACAAGTGATAACAAATATCTGGAGGTGTTAAATAGCAAGAATAATAATATATTTAAATGAATAAATTAAGAAACAAAATAAAAGAAAGACATAATATAAAATATATTTTGACACATGATTTGGTGATAAATTCTAAATTTTATGCTATATATAGTAATATAAATAATGTTCATACAATTAAAAGTTTAAAATATTTTATATTTACTATGTAAAAATGATTTTATCTTTACTAAAGAACGCACCCGGGTTTTCATTAGACCCGGGTTTTCATTAGCCACATCTAAAGGAATATATATATATATATATATATATATATATATATATATATATATATATATATATATATATATATATATATATATATATATATATATATATATATATATATATATATATATATATATATATATATATATATATTGATGATAAGTATGTGTTTTCATCTTTATATTTTTCATCTGTAGGTTAGGTATTTCAAAGTAAGATATGCTTTAAAGTTGACTTTTTTGGATAAAAATTCATCATCATCATCATACTCAGTGTATCTCGCTCATAGAAAACTATGGTCAGGGTCTGGGGAGGGAAGAAAGACGATAGCTCATACCCATAGAGGAGAGTGCTATCAAATAACCCCTCGGCTCGAGAAAGGTTTTCAGAGAGAGAGAAACCTACAACTTACAAATAGAATAAATAGAATACGTACAAATAACCAAAAATAAAGATAAAAGTAAAGAATAAGGTAAAGAGCGATAATTAAAGGCAATGAATAATAACAAACGATGAGTAAAAAGGGACGGGTTTAGTAATCTAAGACACGGATAAGGTGCAGCCAATTGCCCCTATCCCTGGTCAGGTCCTTGAAGAGGTGAAGTTCATGCATGTCACTTTTAAACTGTTCCTCCCACGTTCTCCTAGGTTGTCCTCGACTTCTCTTGCCCTCCACTATGATGCATTTGATCTTTCTTACTGGGGCATCTTGTGTCTTTCTCTGCACATGTCCAAACCATCTCAACCTGTTCTCCCGCATCTTTGCGGATAGAGGTGCAACCCCTAACTTCTCCCTGAACTCCGGGTTTCTTATCCTATCCATCATAGTATTACCACACATCCACCTCATCATACGCATTTCTGTTACTTTCATCCTCTGTTCGAAAACCTTCTTTACAAACCAACATTCTGTCCCATACAACAACGCCAGCCTAATCGCAATGCGGTAAAATTTACCTTTTAATCGCCTCAAGAACTTTTTATCACACAGCACCCCGGTTGCTGATCGCCACTTAAAGCAACCCACTTCTATATAACTAGTAACGTCTCCATCAATCTCCCCATTACTCTGAATCACTAATCCCAAATATTTGAACTTGGACGTACATGCAACAACTTCTCCCCCTATGGTCACCTCTTGTTCCCCTATCGATTCAGTCCCACTGAAATTGCATCGCAAATATTCTGTCTTCGTATGGCTTATGCGCAACCCTTTACCCTCCAAGGCTTCCCTCCACTCTTCCAATTTACTATTAGCCACCTCCTTTTTTTTGCGACCAAAACTATATCGTCGGCGAAAAGCATGCACCATGGTACTGTCTCCCAAATGGATTTAGAGATTTCCTCCATAATGAGCGTAAAAATGAAAGGACTTAGTACTTAACCCTGATGTAGTATGTTAGTCTACACTCTGTCATACATGTCCTGTATTACCTTAATGTACCTTCGTGAAATACCTCTATTCTTGAGGCTATCCCAAACGATGCTTTATGGTATGCTATCGTACGCTTTCTCCAGGTCAATGAACACCAGATGGAAATCCTTCTTTCGCTCCCTATACTTTTCCATCAATCTCCTCAAAAGATGAATTGTCTCAGTGGTTAATCTTCTCGGCATGAATTCGAATTGGTTCTCTCTAATTACCGTTTCTCGTCTAATTCTTTTCTCAATCACTCTTTCTCACAGTTTCATAGTATGGCTTAGAAGTTTGATCCCTCTATAGTTCCCGCATACTTGTAAATCAACCTTGTTTTTGAACAGTGGAATAAGTGTGCTAATCCTTCATTCTTCAGGCATCATACAAGACTTCAATATGACATTAAAGAGGTTAGTAAGCCAATGAATTCCTTCCTCTCCTAAAACCCTCCACACCTCAATCGGAATGTTATCAGGTCCAACTGCCTTTAATCCCCCCATTTTTTGAGAGCTTCTCCTACTTCCGCTGTGGTAACATCAACAATCTCCCTATGATCCTGTGTTCTTTGGATGTCCGAGGTTTGTCAAATTTTCTCCTTTGGACACCTAGTCTCATTGAGTAGTTGGGAAAAATATTGATTTCATCTCATTTTGATGTCCTCTTGTCTAAGGAGTACTCGTCCACCTTCATCCTTAATAAACTTCACTATCCCTAAGTTCTTCTTCTGCCTAGATCTTGTTTTTGCCAACTTAAAAATATATTTCTCCCCCTCTTTGGTATCAAGCTTTTGGTAAAAGGCTTCAAATGCGCGATCTTTCGCCTCTGCTACTGCTTTCTTTGCCGCATGTTTTGCTTCTTTATACCTCTCCTTCTTATGTGTCCTATCCTCCTCCTCCGTGCAAGCTATGAGCTCTTTGAATCTCCTGTTTTTGTCCTTTATCTTCTTTTGCACTTCTTCGTTCCACCACCACAACTCTTTGTACACCATTGGTTTTCCCATCGACACCCCTAATGTCTCCTTTGCCACCTTTCGAATGGTTTTCGCCATGGTTGCCCACATTTGATTTTCATCGTCTGATATACTTGGGTAGCCCGACGTCTTGATCTTGCTTGATAAGGTTGCGACCATATTCCCTTTAAGTTTACTCCACATGATCATTTGCCTAACTTTAATCTTCTTCTTGGCAATCTTTCTCCTCATACGAAACACTAATACTAATAACCTATGTTGGGTGGGCATTCCTGTACCCAGCACGACCTTACAGTCCAAATACGAGCTCCGATCATCCTTCTGTACCAAATAATAGTCAATTTGGGTTGCATGCCCACCATTCTTGTACATAATCAAGTGCTCATCCTTCTTTCTAAAGATCGAGTTTGCTATAACCAACTCCTTTGCTAACGCAAACTCAAGCATGATCTCTCCACTCTCGTTCCTTACACCATAACCAAAACCGCCATGAACTAAGTTATAGTTAACTGCCTCCTTACCTACGTGTCCATTAAAGTCTCCACTTATAAAAACATTTTCATCGGCAGGGATGGTATCTATAAGGCCACCCAGGTTATCTCAAAACTCACGTTTGACTTCCTCATTTAGCCCTACTTGCGGCCCATACGCACTAATGATCGATATGACCTCTTCTCCCACTGCAATTCTAACTAGCATATTCCTATCATTGTACCTCCTAACTTCTACCACTTGCTTTAGGATATCATTAGCTACAAGAATACCGACTCCACTTCGCTTTCTATCCAAACATGCATACCATAGCTTATGCCCTTTAAAACACTTGCTTTTTGCCCTTCCACCTAATTTTCTGAACGCAAGCCTCTTGAATTTTGTATTTAGAAAGTTCAGTAGCCAACTCCCATGACTTTGGCTTGTAGCATGCCTATGTTCCAAGTCCCCACTCTTAGTTCAACAATCACTTACGCACACTACACAGATCTGAACAATCACTCACGGACGCCACCAAAAAACAAATTGCAGAAAAAAAGAGAAACAACAATAGCAAGAGCAATCCCGGACGGGTAGCACCTCTTCTGGCGGTTGTACACCGTCCAATCTTCCTTCCCCAAACTGGCTTTTTCGGACCACCGATGGTGGCATAAAGAACGGGGATGAGGATGGCGGCAGAAAAGCGCTAACCTATTTGTGGTGGTGAGGATGGTGACCGATTTCCGCACCTGCAATTGAAAAGGAAGAAAAGAAGAGGGTGGGAGCAGCGGTGGGGTGGAGGGGTTTGAGGTGTTTGGTTAGTCGTTAAAGAGAAGGGGATAATTTAATCCATACTTCTTTAGATAAAAATTCGAAGTTAAAATTTTTATAATTGAAACACCTAAAGTTTGAAGTTTTAAAATTAAATTTCCTTAATTAAATTTGTTCTTTGTTTTTTCATTATAGGGTAGTCTCAATGATCGGAACGTTAAATAAAAGTTAAATTCAAGTTACTTACATGAAAAAAGTGGTACTTGCTCCAACTCATGAGATAAGACATGATTTTTAAAATTTATTATACTTCTATTATACAAATTAAAATTAGAGGTTTATATACATCATAGAAATTTCAAAGAGGGGAAAATAATATTTGTTACAATTTGTAGCCCATAATAATAGGAGGGAGTAATAATATCTTGTTCTATTTTTTTTTTTTTACATTACCCTTAAATAACAAATTTTCTACTTATAATGGACAACAATAAATTTTATATAAGACAGGCAAGATTATAAACGTTGTAAAGTAAGTTTGTAACTAAATCATATTATAATCAGACCCTCTCTTGAGAGACCGTCTATAGTATAGACGCCTCTTAAAAGAGCCCAGTCCATATTCTCAATAATTAAAAAAAAAATCTAAAAATTGATGCGCGCGATTGAACCTATTTAGAGTTGGTGTTATAACCTATTGAAGTTGGTGTTATAACCTATTAAATTTAGTATTATAATCTATTAAAGTTGGTATTTAGAGTTGGTATTATAACCAATTAAAGTTGGTATTATAACCTATTGGAGATACCAACTTTAATAGGTTATAATAGCAACTCTAACTGGTTATAATACCAATTTCAATAGGTTATAACATTAACTCCAAATAGGATTACACAACACGCATTTTTTAAAAGTTTTTTGGTAAGTAATAATGGGCCGGCCCATTTGAAACGCGTTTCTTATGAAGACGACTCATGTAAGAATTTGTGTATTATAATTTCATTATCATATGATATGCACTTATTATACTGGTTTCAATGGATTTTACAATTTTATAGTATCAATATAATCATAGTCAAATATTAAAATTTGAAATATCATACTCCCTCCTATTCACCTTAGGAGTGCCATTTGATTTTTCACGGATTTTAAGGAGAGTCAAAAGTGGGACCCTAAGGGTAGAAAAGAGAGTGGTATTATGGGTTTTTTAATGTAAGGGAGGAAAATTAGTATGGATAATGGAGGGTATAATTGAAAATAGGATAAAGTTACTAAGGGCATAAATGTCAAAAACACATACCAAAAATAAAAATGAGACAATTAAGGTGATTTGACCATAAAAGGAAATGAGACACATAACGATTATTAAATTGCATGCAAATTAAAGGTTTAACAACTAAAAGGCGAAAGATAATATTTTTTTTGAACATAATTTTCACATAATCGGCAAACACTCATATTCTTTGGACATGTCAATAAGAAAAAAATAAATATGTACACCTAAAAAGAATTGAATTTAATCAGAAAAATGAAGAATTCGAAAAGTTGATAATGAAAAATTAGTGAATAAATGTGGAGTAATGATGTTAGCAAGTAATACCAAGTATAAAGATTTAGTAAGAGGTGCTTATTTTGTACCAAGTCAGTAGAGTTGAGAGTTGAAACTTACATATAGTCAAATGAGGATTAAATTAGCAATTAACGTACGTCATTGCCCATTGGATGCCAAAACTTGAAGACATTTTATTAATTTTTGAGTTTTGTTAATTGTGTTCAGACTGTATTGTAGTTAGTGCTGTCAGCTCTCGCCAGTATATTTATTGCAATGTCTACTCCTTCATCAATTCCCCATTATACTTGCTATATAAACTTTTTTACCCAATTTTGATTATTTATATTTTTAATATTTTTAACTAAAAATTATTTTCTTTTGTTCCAAAATATTTATAATGTTTGTTTTTTCACGCGATCTAATGCATTGATTTAATTCTTAATATCTATAATTATGTATAACAAAAAATTACAAAAATTTAATATTAATAATCTTTACGTCAAGATGAATCAAACAAAATCTCACTTGACTATATTTTTAACTTATAGATTACAAATTAATCATAAATCAAGGGAGATAAGTAAATAGTGCAAGTATTTTCAATGTTGCGAGTAAATTGGAACTGAGGAAGTATAAAACTATGATACTCCTCCGTTTCTTTTCAAATAAGGTCTCATTTGCCTTGGGATTACTATTTATTAATCACTCTTAATTTTTTTTTATATTTATTCTTAATCTATGCAATAAAACATGATCAAAGGAGACCTTGTTTAATTTTGTCTCAACATAAGGTTTATTAATTTCTAATTTTTATAATTTATAATTATACGCAATCATTGCTTTTAAGTATTGAATTACTACATTGACAAACGTACAGAAAGCAAATAAGACATTTGAAATAAAGTAGAGGGAGTAATTAGACGATTCAAGTAAGATCTTAATTAACTATATTTTTTCGTACACACCAACCACAATATAAAAGATAAACTTAAAAGATAAATAGAACCAATATTTCTAATATTGCAAGTTTTTCAGAACGGAGTAAGTAATAATAGAGGTGTTCATTCAGGTCATTAAGTCGATTTAGGTTGGATGTTTCGATTTGCTTCAAAATTGAATTATTTATCCATGTTAGTTCTTTACATAATTTTTAATCTATTTTTAATGTCAGGTCAAATCAAATTCGATTACATAGTCAGGTAAATGTTAGATCATGGTGTCTATTTTAAATATTTCTAGTAATGCCTAATGGGTTTTGGACTTTCAGTATATTATTAGTCTACTAATGCAATTCGTGATGAATGATCACTTAATTGAAACACTAAACATGAAAATAATGAATGATTTCAATGCATAAAGATAAATAATAAAGCAATAAACAAAGAAAACTTACTAATTGAGAAGAACGTATATGTAAATTGCAAGGAAATTTAACGTAACAATGCAGTTTAACAACAAAGAGCTCTTGATGGAGAAGAACAAAAAACAAAAACAATTTTGAAAAATTAAAAATAAAAAACTGACTTTTCGATAAAAAAATAACTACCACTATTTATAGTGGCTCCAAAAAAGTAACCGTCAAAACGCACGAAAAAGGCACCTGACGTGCTGGCGACGACTCGTGACATCAGGGGCGACGAGTCGTCGCTTTTGTTCTACCTGGGGTATATGAGTTCAGTGAATGTGCGACGAGTCGTGGCAAGTTGGCGACAACCCGTCGCTTAGCCTCTGGATTGATATGCATAGACCAGTAAGTATGCGACGAGTCATGGCATATGTGGGACGACTCGTTACTTTGGCTCTAGAATGCTCTGATGACTTCAATGGATATGCGATGAGTCGTGGCTGAATGGGGACAACTCGTTGCTTTTGTTCTAGACCCCATTTGCTCTGCGACGAGTCGTGGCTTTTTAATGCTCCTTAGGTACGACTCGTTTCTCTCTCTTGGGGCTTGTTTGGCTCGATTTCTTCACTTCTTTTAGGGGTCTTAGGCCATTTCTGAAGGCCTTTACCCTCTTATCACACCCCCCCCCCCCCCCCGACCTAATAAACCTTCTATTTTTGCCTCAAAATTACATAAAATACATTATTAAACATATGAGACAAAAATATCAAATAACACTATCAACACTACCTAAAACCCACTAAAACATCACATAAGGAGCATAAAAATAACATGAATAAGTGCAAATAATCACACTTATCAAATTCCCCCATCCTTAACCTTTGCTCATCCTCGAGCAAATCAAGGTGAAAACATATGGAAAACAAGGTTAATACACGGACTCCAAATCCTAAGCTACTTCTTATACCTCCCTTTCATAAACTTCACTAATACTCGGTGTTCGACAAGAGTCCAAATATCCTTACCATTTGTCCCCTTTACTTGGCTAACACAACACATCACAACACAAACAAGAGTATAGACAACAAGTACCAAAATTCCCTATGCTTCAACCTCCTTATGACTCCTAAGGAACGTGAGAAATGAAAAATTCTACACTTATCCCTCCAATAGTGACCTACCCAAATGCCTCCCTTATAGCTCACGCTTCTTATGTCGCCAGCTCTAAGTACCAATGAAATACATGAACATTTGAGTCTCTCTTTTTCTCTTATTTTTCCTAGGAAATCATATTTGGGTTTTCGTCCTAGCCACTCATTATTTTTTTCAATTCTCACTTGCTCACCCACTCAATGTCGCTCTTTTGCCTAGGTCACCCTTTCGGATTTTCAACCTAGTTGGGCTTTTCTCTTATCAAGCGTTTTTTCCTTTTCCCTTTTTTTTTCAATGAAAAACAAAGTACAAATTCAACTATAATGAAATTGAAACTACAATGCATATACCAGCTAAATCTATATAAAAAATATGAAATAGAAAACATGAACAAGCAAGCAATAGGTTCCCCCATGCTTGCTTTTCATGGTGAGTAGCAAGAAGGTATTCAGCAACCCTTATCGAAATAGGGTCTTTAGTAACCCTGGATATGACTATCAAAGCACAAAAATATAAAGAATGCAATTTACCCAATGAAACTCCAATGTTAAAATCGGGATAACACCATCGGCTACAACATTACCACTTAAAACATGAAACACCGGGTCTACTTATGACTCTCCAAAAGTAAGAGGCTTTCTATCTTAGTCTCCCTTTCTCTCATAAAATGATCTGACATGTAAACCTATAAAAATTCCCAAGCCTCGTATCAACCTCATACCTATCATAGGTTATTGGCTAGCATTCTCTCTCTCTTTTTTTTTTTCTTTTTTCATTTTTCGAAAAGTTTTTTTTTGGGGGGGTAAGGGATGAACAAAGAGGAAAAATAAAACAAAAATAATAAAAATCCTAATCTAAGAAAACACAAAAAACTAAACTAGGAAAGCAATAAATCCTGAACTAATAAGAAAGCAATGAAAATCTATGTTAGGAAAGCAATAAAAATCTACACTAACAGGTGTAGACTCCCCCCATGCTTATCAGAAGCATTGTCCTCTATGCTTATCAGAAACAACATAGCAAAGGGCTAGACCATAAAACCACAGGCATACAGATGGGGGAGGTCTAGGATAGGTGGCCATAAGTGACCACTCGAGGAACCGCGGCGAAAGAAGGAGAAAGACTTTCTCCTTGACCTCTTGGCCTCTAAATTGTCTGCTTTGTCCCTCTCCCTTTGGGCTTCTAATTCAGCAATTTGGGCCCTAGGGTGTTGGAATGGGGTGCCCGCAAAATGTGCAATATGGGCCCCCCGAGCCATCATCAATGAGCTCAGACGTGTATTAATATCATACATGTCTGTGTCGTATGAATCATACAGCTCGTTCCATTCATAGCTGCAGGTTTCTTGAAGGGTCTGCAGGTTGTCATCTGTGCGGTCTATACGACCATCTATATAGTTAAAATAGCTTAGCATCTGCTGACGCCAGGCCAGGTCATCCTCATAGGCATGAAAAGGTACCTGTTGCCCATACTAAGGCTCTTCCTGATAAGGTGGAGCCTCCGGGGCATCTTGCTCATGAGGCTCGGGTCCCTGATCATCGTCCTCAGCCTCCTCATCATCTCCACCTTCCTCCTCCTCTGCTATATCGCCACCAAATAACTCAACCGCGTAATGCCGTGAGTACTGGATGACCTCGCGGTGAGCTCGCGGAAATCATCGTTCTCCTGAATGTTGAACAATGTGCACGTCCTAAGAGGAAGGGAAAGCGTGCGCCTATTAGGGCATACCAAGTAAGGACCATCGCGGCCCTTATAGTAGAAGAATTTCACCCTACGCAGGGTGTCATAATCTTAATAGATGCTGGCGGTGGTGGCTAAAGTCTCATGCCACCAACTAAAATTTTTTCTGTAGGAGATTTTTGGATCTCCAAGCACTTCTGGACAAACAGGTGCGACCAATTAGGGTATGTAGGTCCAGGGACTGCTAAGGCATAAAAATACCCAAACTCAAACTACCCTACTTGAGTAGGCTCACTTTGACCGAAGATGGTCACGGCGAGAAAGAAATATACATATTGCAGGGCAGGATTCCAGATCTTGCTGATATTGTTGCCAAACCTAGCGTTGGGTAGTCCGCCAGTCATGTTGGCTCAAAAAGCACATATGTCCCCCCTAAAGGGGGACTGGTATTCTTCTACGGAAAACTCTGACCCAAAAGCTTAAGCTATTTGGGGATACGTCATACTACATTTGTAATTCAAAGCATTGAAAGTGATGTAATAGTTTGCGTACCCCTTGATGAGCTGTGATGCTCAAGGGTAGATAAGAACTCATAAATTAAGTGCGGGTAGACTTTTGCGCAGTGCCACCTAAACAGCCTCGTCGCAGTAGGGTGAAAACCCCATGAAAGAGACTAGTGACATGCAAGGGAATGTCTTCAATAAACTTGGTGGGGAGGAGAGTTCTCCTCCTTAGGGTGTTGAACTGTTGGGCCTGAGATGGAGTTAAAACGCATCTCATGGTGGCAGCGGATGAATTGCCAATGGCCCTTATGGGCTCAGGTGGTGGTGGTGAGGGACGGTTGAGAGTCCTCCTTGGCCAGGAAGGATTCTCACTTCGGGGTCTAGATGGACCCTCATCTGCTTGCCTAGCTCTTTTAGACCATGATCTAAATAAGGTTCGTGATTATAGCAGCTAAGACCAGCAATCACACACACACAAAAAAAAAACAACAATGTAGTACAAATCAACCCACAAAAGTAATGAAGCAAGTCCCTAAAATAAAACACAATGTAGAGTTGGGAAATTAGAGTTATAGCTAAGGGGGAATAATGGGAGAACCAAGAGATGAGAGAGCACTTGAAGGAGTAGAAGCCTTAGGCCTGGAAGATCTTTAGGCTTTTTAGTTGAAGGGAGTGAGGAATGAGTTTGGAGAATGAGAGAGTAAGGAAGATGAAGAAGTGAAAATGGTGAGGAAAGAGATGGGAATGGGTATTTCATGAAAATCTTGTGGCCCTTCAATGAAAAAGGCCAGATCCACGCGAAACCCAAAAGCAACGAGTCATCGCATAGGGGGCGACGAGTCGTCGCCTAGGCTCTGACCTCTTGTGCACTTCGTGAATTGTTGTCTGCTGAATAATTGGATAAGTGAGAAGGAGATGACTCGTTGCCTCTGGGGAAGATACGTCGCTTTACTTCTGTCTTATCTGTGCCTTGTTCCAGCCCAATTGCCACGAGTAGTTGCTTTTATGGGACTACTCGTAGCTTTTTAACTGTCCTATGCACCTTTTTTTTTCAAAAAAAGAAACAAAATTAAAGACATAATAATAAAATGCATAAAAAAATAAAAATAAATAAAAATGAAAAAGACATTGTAGAATATACGAAAATACGGGTTGCCTCCCGCAAAGCGCTTGTTTAACGTTTATAGCTCGACGTGACTCAACCCAGTTAACTAGGCTCAATATATAAGACATTTGAGGCCTCAATTAGTTCTTGAACATGATAGTGCTTAGCACGGTGACCACTCACCTTGAAGGTGTTAGTTGGCCCTTGAACATCAATGAGGCCATGTGGGAAAACTTTAGTCACCTTAAACGGTCCCGACCATTTAGATTTCAATTTTCCAGCAAAAAGTTTCAGGCGGGAATTATATACTACCTCCAAATCTCCGATCTTAAATTCACGTCTGATTAGCCTTTAATCGTGCCATCTTTTGGTTTTCTCTTTATAGAAGCAAGGCACTCTCGTAGGCGTCCAGACGAATCTCATCAAGTTCAATAATATCAAGCAATCTCTTACTACCTGCAGCTTTGAGTTCGAAGTTAAGGGTTTTAACGGCCCAATGGGCCTTATGCTCCAGCTCCACGGGAAGGTAACAGTGCTTCCCATAGATGAGTCGAAAAGGCGTGGCCCTATAGGGGTATTAAAAGCCGTCCTATAAGCCCAAAAGGCGTCATCAAGCTTTTCAGACTAGTTCTTTCGGGATTTATATACAGTTTTCTGAAGAATGACTTTAAGTTCTCTATTTGACACCTCAACTTGACCACTAATTTGGGTTGATAAAGTAAAGCAAATCTGTGCAGCACCCCGTACTTCCTAAGAAGTGACTCAAACTTATGCTTGATGAAGTGGGTCCCATTGTCACTTATGACTACGTGGTGGCAACCAAAACGTGGAAATATGACCTTTTTAAAGAACTTGGTCACAACCTGCGCATCATTAGTCTTAGTGGCGATAGTCTCCACCCACTTGGAAACATAATCAACAGCAACCAGAATATACTTGTTCCCAAAGGATGAAGGGTAAGGATCTTGAAAATCAATGCCCCACATATGAAAAATATCAACAGCTAAAATCAGGGCCATAGGCATAGCATTAGCCTTAGGTAGGTTGCCAACTCGCTGGCAATGATCACAAGTCTTAACATAGACCTGCACATTTCGAAATAGTGTGGGCCAATAGAATCCACATTGAAGAATCTTAGAAGAGGTCTTAGATGCAGCTGCATGTCCACCGCAAGGTAGATCATGACATTGCTTTATGATAGAATGTATCTCAACCTCAAGAACGCAACAACGCAACATGGCGTCCGCACAAGACTTGAACAAAAGCGGATTATCCCATTACTAATACCGAAGATCATGGAAAAACTTCTTACTATAGTGAGCGGAGAGACCCGTGGGTAGTACTCCACTAGTAAGGTAGTTCGCTATATCGGCGAACCAAGGAGTCTCATCAACATCTGCGAGATTTGTGAGTTGTTCATCTAGGAAGGAATCATCGATGTCAGGTGTACCTGACACCTCATCCAAAACAAGTCTGGATAGATGATCAACCACTGAATTCTTTGCTCCCTTTTTATCAATTATTTGCAGGTCAACTCTTAGAGCAGTAGTATCCATCTTATCAATCTAGGCTTGGCATCCTTCTTGCTCAATAAAATTTAAGAGCGGAATGGTACGTGTACATAATGATTTTAGACCCTATTCGATAGGACCTAAACTTTTCCAAAGTATAGACCACTGCTAGGAACTCTTTTTCAGTTGTAGCGTAGTTGACCTATGCTGCATTCAATGTTTTGCTAGCATAGTAGATGGCGTACAACTTTCCATCCTTCATTTGCTCCAGCACTGCCCCGATCGCATGATCACTAACATCGCACATAAGCTCAAAAGGCAGGCTCCAATCTAGGGGCTTGATTATCGATACTGAGATAAGTGCTTATTTCAATTTCTCAAGAGCATGCAGATAATCATCAGAAAACACAAAAGATACGTCCTTGACTAAGAGCTCGGTTTGAGGTCGGGCTATCTTAGAGAAATCCGGTATGAACAGTCCATAGAAACCAGCATGCCCTAAAAAACTACGAATCCCCTTCACATTGACTAGAAGGGGTAGCTTTTCAATAACCTCTACCTTGGTCCTATCAACCACAATACCTTGACTCGACACCATATGACCAAGCACAATCTCTTTTTGTACCATAAAATGGCACTTCTCCAAGTTCAAAACCAAATTGACTTTTTCGCATCTAACAATCACTTTCTCCAGATTGGCTAAGCAATCATCGATAGAGTTGCCATAAACGAAGAAGTCATCCATAAAGACTTCCATGCACTGCTCAATAAATTCAGAAAAAATACTCATCATGTATCGTTGGAAGGTAGCCGGGGTATTACATAGCCCAAATGGCATCCTTCGATAAGCAAAGGTACCATAAGGGCAAGTCAATGTGGTCTTCTCCCTATTGTCCGGATGGACAGGGATCTAAAAAGATCCAGAGTATCCATCTAAGTAACAAAAATTGGAGTGATTAGCTAGCCTTTCCAACATCTGGTCTAAAAATGGGAGTGGGTAATGGTCTTTTTGGGTGGTCTTATTCAATTTCCTATAGTCAATGCACATGTGCCACCCTGTGATAATCCTTGTGGGTATCAGTTCATTCTTATCGTTCTCTATGACCATCATACCGCCCTTTTTACTGTACTTGAGATACCCATTTGCTATCTGAGATAGGGTAGATGATCCCCACATTCAACGGCTTCAAAACCTCCTTCTTAACTACCTCCTTCATATCAAGGTTGAGTCTTCTTTATCCCTCTATGGAAGGAGCGGCATTGGATTCCAAGTGTATCCTATAGGTGCATATAGAAGGGCTAATTCCCTTGATGTCATCAATAGTGTATCCAATGGCCTTCCTATGTTTTTGAATAAGGTTGACCAAGCGGTCTAAATCTGCGCCATTGAGTTCATTATTGACGATGATAGGATATGTAGAGTTAGTACCCAAGAAAGCATATTTCAGACTAGAAGGGAAAGTTTTCATTTCTACCTCAAGAGGTGTGGAACTCTCCTTGTTCTTCTCCAACACCTACTCAATTTCATTCACCTGCATAACCTTATTGTACAGTTCAAGATCGTCAATATAGTCACCCGCAAAAGGGTCTTCCCATCCTAGTACCTTTGCATTATCTCCCCCAATTCCTTCTAGAAATGACTGTAGGGTGTTGACTTCGTGGTCCCATTTAAACTCAAGAGGTACATCTTCAGATATGTCAATTAGGTACATAGATTTCATTTGGGACTGGGACACTCAAAACATCTCTTATCGCAAATTCAACTTTCTCCTCCCCCACACTCATAACCAATTTACCCCTAGCTACATTAATCAGGGTACAAGCGGTCACAAGACATGGCCTCCCTAATATGATGGGGGTCGTAACAACCTCAGGTATGTCCATAGTGACAAAGTCACAAGGCACTACAAGTTTGCCAATCCGTAAGGCCACGTCAGACAGGATTCCCTTAGGATAAACAAAATTACGGTCAGCCAACTGTAATGTCATCCTAGTAGGGGTCAGCTCATTCACATTGCGGAGTCTCTTATATATGGAGTAAGGCATTAGGCTCACGTTGGCACCTAGATCGCACAAATCTCTATCCACAGATATACTCCCAACAGTAATGGGAATACTAAAATTACCAGGGTTAGCTAGTTTAGAAGGTAGATTCCTAATCATGAAAGCATTAACATTCACCTCCTTAGAGACCTAAACGATCTCATCTAACTTACTCCCATTGGAGCAAAAGGTTTTAAGAATTTGAAGAAAGCAGGTATCTCAGACATTGCATCCAAGAACGGAAGTCCAATGGACACATTTTTCAACAAGTTTAGAAACTTTTCATATTTCTTTTCTAATTTAGCGCGCGCCAATTTCTGAGGAAAAGGCACGTGCTTTATTAGAATGTTCGTGACCTTAGACTTTGATCTATCATGTTTCGCATTATTCACTCGGTGGCATCAATATCATTCAAAACAGTTTCATCAACAACCACATTATCATTTACAACAGGCTTATCAACAACCACATTATCAGGAATTTCAAAAGATACCTCCACAAGGGAGGGATCGGCTAGTTACTTACCACTTCGTGTGGTAACTGCATTTACAGTCTGGTCGGGATCCTTACCCTTAGGTTCCGGCTGGTTTGGGAAATGGTTTTGGGCACGAGTATTGACCTGTTGTGCCCCCTGACCGATTTGTGTCTTTAAAAATTTCATGTGTGAGACATTGTTTTGGATGTGGGTCCGCAGCAAGTTTCGCAGTTCACCAACCTGAGACTCAAGACTAGGTTGAGTCTGCTGAATGTACTGCTTGTATGGCGGTGGTATTGGTATGGAGCTTGTTGGTGCTGTGGATTTAGCACATTTGTGCTTGAGAAGGAAAAATTAGGGTGCTTATAACCTACATTATATCTGTTAGAGTGTGGTTCACCAGAAGGTTTACTGTACAGGGCATTTGTCTCCTCATAAACTTGGGGACAAGTACTCGAACAGTGACCCGGGACACCACAGGTGTCATATGAACTAGCAGAATTATTAGAGTTAGAGGAAGATCGCTCACCATGCTTACCTTAGCCATCTGTTCAGTGAGATTGGCTATCTGTTTGTTGAGGGCCTTAATGGTCTCGGATTCAGCATTATCTGTTCAGTGAGATTGGCTCTCTATTCTCCATGAGAAACCATTTTTGGCCATGGTTTCGAAAAGTCTCAAGAGGTCATCTGGAAGCTTGGAGTCCATGTCACCGCCACATGCGGCATTAATCGATGACTTGTGCTCATCGAACAATCCTCCATAGAAGGATTGGTCGAGCAACCAGTTATGTATCTGATGGTGCGGACAACTAAGTTGAAGGTCTTTAAACCTTTCCCATGCCTCGTAAAATGATTCAAAAGGCTGTTACTTGAAGGTCTGCAGCTGTGTCCGAATTTGAGAGGTCTTTCGTAGGGGATAGAATTTGGCCAAAAAGCCATTGGCCAGTTCCTCCCAGGTCCTATATATACTGGCGGGCTCGAACTTGAGCCAAGACTTAGCTTTATCCTTCAGGCTGAAGGGAAAAAGCCGCATACGCACCGCTTCTATGAATAGGTCCTTAGCAGTGATAGTGTCACACCTTTCTATAAAGTCAGCAATATGGTCACGAGGACTCTCACTAGGGTGACCGCCGAATTGGTTCCTCTCAATCATTTGGATAAGGTGAGGCTTCAATTCAAAATTTTTTGTACCGAAAGTGGGTTTGATGATACATGGAATGGAAGTTTAGGTGAGCATGGGCGCACCCAATTGGCCAAAGGATTGGTTAGCGTTATTGGCCATTTAGCCTTGTTGTCGCCTTAACCGCCTTAGACGTTCGACGTTCACTCCACGGGCAGTAGCTTCGATCTCTGGGTCGAATCGCTCTAGAGATCGAGCTCTTCTATGCATTCAAAGAATTCAAACACAAAGGGGTCTAAGAGAGGGAATAACAAGAAAGTGGCAAGTAGATCAATCGACAAAATACCGAGTTAACTAATTAGTTCAATTTATGACTACGAGACACGGATCAACAAGTAGTTGGGTTGAGAAACTAATACTACAATGCAAATAAAACTAATAATTAAAGCTAAAACAATGATTAATATGAAGATAATAATAATATGACAAATCTAGGGCGTCGGGATTCACGCAATTTTAACATGGGAGTTAATTACTCTCATAATTGTATGAATTTGAGTCATTGGCATAATTAAACGTGATCTAATTAACCTCAAACTTCCGCTCTATTGATCAATATCGGTTTAAGACCTTACTATTGTTAATCCTCAAACTTTCGTTTTATTGGCTAAACTAATAGGAATTTGAACTTAAATATAACTCAATCATAAATTAATCCTAATCTCAAACTTCCATTTTATTGAAAAGATTAATAAAGATATTTAAACTAAGATTCATTAAGCATAGGTTTAATCATAGACCCAAATTTCACCCAATTAATCGATAAAATATCATCCTATTCTTCGAATTACGGTTTTTACTCTAATCCTAGAGAGGAAAACTACTCAATAGACATGGTCATGAAAATGCAATTCATGATGAATGATGACTTAATTGAAACACTAAACATGAAAATAATGAATAATTTCAATGCATAAAGATAAATAATAAAGCAATAAACAAAGAAAACTTACTAATTGAGAAGAACATAAATGTAAATTGCAAGGAAATTTAACATAACAATGGAGTTTAACAACAAAGAGCTCTCGATGGAGAAGACCAAAAAAAAAAAAACAATTCTGAAAAATTAAAAATTAAAAAACTGACTTTTCGATAAAAAATAACTACCACTATTTATAGTGGCTCCAAAAAGTAACCGTCAAAACGCACGAAAAAGGCACCTGACGTGCTGGCGACGACTCGTGACATCAGGGGCGATGAGTCGTAACTTTTGTTCTACCTGGGGTATGTGAGTTCAGTAAATGTGCGACGAGTCATGGCAAGTTGGCGACGACTCGTCGCTTAGCCTCTGGATTGATATGCATAGATCAGTAAGTATGCGACGAGTCGTGGCATATGTGGGACGACTCGTTGCTTTGGCTCTAGAATGCTCTGATGACTTCAGTGGATATGCGACGGGTCGTGGCTGAATGGGGACGGCAACAGCGCCATTTTGATAACCGGCTTCTAACACGTCATCAATACTAAAAGCCTTGGCTAGGCAAATAATATTTATAATCACCCTAATACCACTACAACGAGTGTAATGGTAAGTCGGGGGTCGAACCACAAGGACAAGGGATGCTAAACTAAAGACTTGGTGTAGGAAGGTTATATGGAAGGTTGGTTGGTGGGTGAACTTAACTAATAACAAGAATAAAAAGCGAAACTCAACAATGAAAGACAAGTGGGGAGTAGACTATGTCCACCCTAGGATGATCTATTGGAAATTAAGATACGCTAGGTCAAGGGAGTTCGAATGATAATCAATCAAGACACTCTAGATATCGAGAGGAAGTTGGTGACTAGGGATGGTCATGGGTCCAGGACCCTGTAGGACCCGCCCCGGACCCGCCCCTTTTATAAGGGTCTGGTTCTTAATTTTTGAGACCCGTCGGATCCGGGTCCGGGTCTGGATCCAAAATTTTTTTGACGGGTCCGGGTCCGGGTCCGGGTCCTAAGGTGAAGACCCGGACCCTAAACTTTAAAATTTTAAATTTTATATTTTTGAATTATGATGTTATGAATGGATGGGCGTGGACTGGAAGTGGGCCATTTTCATTCTAAAATCTCAAAAATCCAGTACATTCTCAAAAACTAACTTATACTTGTTTGATATTTCCTTTAGGATCTTGATGAAGTTGAAGTAGATTGATCAAAATTTAATTTTTATGGATTGTAATTTTTAATGTTATGAAATATACA
>NC_080055.1:8999309-9012151 GCF_026212465.1 Amaranthus tricolor
TGTAATTAAATTAGATGAAAAATGATTAAACTTTAATTTTAATTTACAGTCAAACAAGTATAAGTAACAAAGTAATAATCACTAACTGATTTACATTTTAACTTTTTTTGCCTTAACTAAGGGGAATCTTATCACCAATTAAAAAATGTCTAACAACTTAATCTGATATTGACTCGATCTATAGTAATTAATAATTCATAGCCGAATTCTACTGGAAAATAATACCCGAATCCGATCTGTACCCGGTAAAACCGAACCAATTATTAACCGACGACAGTCCGAGATCGATTGACTACTCGACACGAACTTCAACTGATACCGAACCGATGCTAACCCGATAGCTCAAATAACTGATCTTCAACCGAACCGTGACTAACCGACCTGACCCGAGTGTGACCCGAATACAACTGAACCGAATGACACCCGTCCGAAACCGACCCGATCATCCGAATGAACACCTCTAGTCGGGGTGAATGAAATAGAAGAAAATGAACTAAATAAATAACACTCCTTTTTTCCTGTTAAGTTCGCACTTATTTCTATTTCCATTTGTTAGAATTATATTGCCCTCTTTCTGTTTTTGCAATGCATTTTTTTTTTATTTCATCTCATCTACTTTATTTTATTGATCTATCTTATTCTTTAATTACAAATTAATATAAGTTTCTAAACAAATGAATGGTGTATATTTGAATAAATGTCAAACCATGACAAAAAAAAAATGGCACCAAAACATATTGACATAAAATTTTATCAAACATTTAAGATTGGAAGATTAATCTATGCCCATATGTATCCCCCTTCTTGTGTTATCACACATAAAACATGCACTCACATCAATTAAGGAGGGGAAATATAAATATAATGTGTTCCCTCTATCCTTCAAAAATTATCATGGTGACACAATATCTTTACCGCTTGTTTAGTTGTCAATATTAATACAAATTTAGTTTAATTTTATAAAAAAAATTTATCGACAAGTTTAATAGTCATATATGTTTATATTTTAATTTTGTGTTGATTTTAAATTGTGAAATTTATTAATAAACTGAAAAAACAAAATTTAAGTGATTAGTAATATTGAAGTAAACTTACTAGCATTGAACTAAAGTAGAATGATTAAAACTAAACTGAATTAAAAAATAAGCTGAAAATATGACGTAAAGTTTGTTCTCTAGAGTTATCATCATACCTAATATCTCCCACTCATAAAAACCATAACCGAAGAATAGAAAACAATAGATAATACTACTTATCAAAATTTACAAATTTGAGAACCTAGTACTCTTCTTCACTCATATAGCCAAGGTCATAACCGCGTTCATCATACTCGGGGTCAGTCAATTGCCTAGAAGTCGATTGCTTAGACGTCGATTGACCAGACGTCGATTGACCAGACGTGGATTGCCCAGATGTCGATTGAATGCTTTGGATGAGGATGCGCTTGTATTTTTCAGGATGATCCCACCATGTAGGCGTCAAGATGATGGCCCGTTCCAACCAATATCTATCAACCATAATCTCCTTTCCTCTAGAACTCTTGAAAATTCTCTCCCATTTTTTCAATACACGCGATAGACGAATACTCGGTTTGCCTCCAAATATATACTTGATGAAGTCCTTAGCTAGCAATCTCATCTCAGCGCCACGGATGATATACACGTACTGGAACATAATTGAATTGATATTGTCAACATAAAGAGACTCAAAATAGCATAATTTATATGTCAAAATTTAACACCCATATCTATATCCTATATGATTGAGCCTCCGTAAACATCATCATCATCATCATCTTACCATATATGGAAGCTATAACCAAGATTTGAGAAGGCTTGGATCATAGAAAATCATATTATAGAAGATAAGAATCCGTAAATATATAGAAGTAATTCATAAAAAAAATTAATTGTGTTGTATGAATGTCTGAACATGGTAGTAAGACAGATATCAAATATCACTAATATTGTGTTCGGATAGAGAGAAATAGAGGAAAAGGAAGGCGAGTGATTTAAATGGATGGAGGATCTCTTGTTTAAATAACGAAAAGAAAGTGGAGGGATTTGGAGGTGAGGGGTTCGGAGGGAAAACATAGACAAATTTTGTTAAGAATACAATATCTTCTAAAGTGAAACGATTTCAAGGAAAAACACTCATTTTCCTTCCTTTTTCCTTCCTTTCCAAACAAACAAGGTGCACTCTCCTTCCTACTCCTCCCCTTCCTTTCCTTTCCTTTCCTTCCCTTCTCTTTCCTTCATTTTCATTATTTTCTCTCATAATTTGCCATCTAAATATATTGTAAAGGTAGCAAGTCGACAATATTTTAGACAAGTGACCAACATCTAAAAATGAAGTATATGAATAAACTTAAGATGTTAGTATACTATAGAAATACACATTTTATTCTCATTGGTACTGATAGGAAATTTGTTCTTACCAAAAAGATCAAACCCAAGGTCGCCATGACCACTTGTATAGTCTCATCCAATACTCCGGAGGAGCCTTCCTCCTCAGAGCCACCTAATCCACCAAAACCACCGCTGCCACCACTTCCACCACCGCCTTTACCGCCTGGAGGAATTCCGCCTTCATCATAGTATTCCCGCTTCTCAATCTGCCGTTTTAACACATCTACTGCAGATTTTTTCCCAAAATTTTCAAATGCTTTTCCAAAAGATTTCCACAGAGGTTCCTGAACACCACACACAGTTGAAAATAACAGTCAAAACAGAGTCAAGATTGGACAATTCAGCTTGTAACCAGAAAAAAGATCAGTCCATACATTTTGCCCAGATGATGATAGTTAAAAACTATTTTCTCAGGTGTATTGATCTGTTCTCTAATTGCTCAGTCAGTGGAGCTAAGACTTAGACTAGACTTACTGGAAGCTTTGTGGGAAGATAAGTGAAACTCTAAAGTTTTATATCCCTAAAAGCCATCGAATCAAAACTCACCGGTTACATTACGTAATAACGCCCATAATATAACATGTTTGAAAGTTGCCCTGATGTTAAATCCCGTTATATAACGGTGCATGAAATTTCACGGTCAAAACACCTGAGTCATTGACCGTTACGTAACATCAAACTCCCGTAATTTTATCGTTATAATGAAGTTTCACCGTTACTACGCTATTTATCCTCCCGTTAAAATTTCATTAATACCCATTAATTTTAATTATTACGATCACTTAAATTATAGTTACTCATAATTTTACTTGATAGACAAAATAATTAACTAATAACTAATAAGTTAATTAATTATACACAAAGAATCTCAAATATTGCAAATATAATAGCTTGTAAGTTAATTAATAATAGTGCTTCGACAACAAAAATGCAAGTATAAGTTCAAAACTCCTCTTATGTGAATTTTTTTTTCTAATATCACACCGCATTGGCTACGATTCGCGTCACTTCTCCGTTATAACCGTTTTTCGTGACATTATGACTGTTTCTGCAAACGCATCCGCGGATGCGATTTTTTCCCATGCGTTCGCAGCTTAACCCTTAGTTAAGAATGCTGCCACCGATAGTGGATGATATATACATTTTGTAAGATACAAACAACACTAACAACAACATTGCATTACCCTAGTAAATGGCTCCCAATGCTATTAAATGGCTCCTATCTAGAAAGGGTAACAACTCGCAAAAGGTCACATGTATACAACTTTACCCTCGTAATAACAAAGATGCTTTTAATTAATCTTTAATTACAGTCATGCCATATGCAAGCCTGCAACTTCACATAAACAAAAAGTGCAAATAATTATTAAGCCATTTTTACTACCTTAGTTTTAAGAGGCACAAGGAGCACCGAGACGCAAAAAGTCCAGACTTTTTGTATGCAAGGCGCACAAATTCGATAAAAGCTTCAAACTCAGTTTTAAAGATACTTAATACTTAAAACAACGTGATATTCATAATATAATGACATATAAGTAAAATATTTACAACAGGAAAAGAACAAATCCACTCAAGGGCTAGGCACTAGTCCACTACACTGATTGATAGGGTGAGATGAAATAATTTCAAAAAAAGAAAAGCCAAATGAGAAAAGATGAGAATACGGTACACTAAGATGAGCTCACAATCCACACAAAGAGCACAAATCCTTTCTCTCTCAAACATATAGCAACAATGCCTTAGATTTAGATTGAATTTGTAACCCTCCCTGAAACTAATTAACATATAAAGTTTGCATATCATCTTTCACCTTCCCTCAATTTCCCTGTTGATACAATCACTTTAAGGCATTTAATCAGTATGAACGATGTGAAACAGAAATTTGGGTAGTATTGCAAGGTAAAGTCTTACATCAGCAACCACATTATATATACACATTAAAGTGACTATATATAATACTACCTCCGTTTCAATGACTTTATCCCATTTGATTTTTTTGACACTATTCACAATTCACTCTTAATTTGTATTTCATTCTTAATCGAAAAGTTAAAACATTGTCAAGTGGAATCTTATTTAATTCGTTTCAACGCAAGGACTATTGATATCAAGTTTTTATAATTTTTAGTTATGCACCATTAGAGATATTAAGTCTTCAATATATGTCTTGGCAAACGTGCCCAAATAAAATGAGACAAAGTCATTGAAATGGAGGGAGTAGTACTGTTGTAATCACTATTACGTTGTGATCTATGAGATATGGATGATGGAAATTACACATTTATATAATACTCCCTCCTATTCTTCTAATTAATCTCATTTGACTCCCTCCTATTTTTTTAATTAATCTCATTTGACTTTTTCACAAATTTTCAGATGGGTCAAATGGGACCACTTAAAAAGGAGAGCGAAAGGGTAATAACTAAATTGTTAATGGTTTTTGTTACATTAATTGTAATAAAGTAATTTGAGTGATGGTAATAGGTTAAAAACACATATTATAAATAGAAATGGAAGTAATAAGGTGATTTAATTTTATTTGGAAATGGGACTAATAGGAAGAATAGGAAGGTGTATTAATTTTACACCACGTTAATCTTACCAAAGCAATTATATGTGAGTCAATTTATTCTTCTTGTATTGTTGCCTTGAGTCTTTGGTACTTATGTGTTGGAGTTTTGATCCACCAAATCAAGTCGACTCACCTTAAGTCTATGATGAACCAAAGTCGAGTCGGATTAAACTAATTGCTCGAAGAAGTTGTGTTCGGAATGATATCTGAGCCGGTTTTTCTAGCTCGCCACCAAAAAGCCGACTCGGCTTATTGTTTTCTCTCGTTTAAAGCTTGCTATGTTTCGTGCTTTAGTTTATATCTTGTCAGTATATATTGGATAAAAATCTATAAATACCCGTTCACATACCTCCTCAAGGATGAAAAAGCCATGCAAAAGATAAGCTCTTACATTATGATAGTGTAAAAAGACCCGACCATTTAAGCAAAAGTTTATTCCAGTAACTTGGACACTATTGCAAAATGCATATCTATATTACCATTTACCTGATTTCCATTTCCAGCTCTAGCTTGCCCACCAGATGAACAAACAGGCACACTCTGTTTCCATTTAAACGCATTGCTTGTGACCTTTATTGGACCCGGAAATTTCAATGGAGGACAGAAAACAAATGTTGCAGGAACCAGTGGTAATGAGTGTAATCCTCTTTTGTTGTGTATGCTAATCAGACAACCCTTAGGGCATGCTACAGTATTAAGCTGCGTAGAAATCATTTTTACAACTGCAGAAATGGAGTCAAAACTTCATGAGTTGCACCAAGGGCTTGATCTCTAATTATTTCTGTGTATGAACGCAATACAAATACAGAAGGTTACAATCTTTCCCAAATCCACTAAACCCTCAAATCTCAATAATCTATACTACTCCGTCCCTCTGAATTTTTTGTGAGAGCTTTTTTAGTCAATTGGGGCAAACTCTACGAGACGGAGGGGTATAATGGAGTATACTCCTAAGAACTGAAAAACATAAGCATACCAGCCAATAAAAGTAAACTGATAATACTAAACAAAAGCATCAAAACGTGCAATGTCCCAAAATGATACACAAAAAAGCACTTCCATTTAACTGAAATTTAGGGACTTTGGTGATACAAATCTATTTTATGGAAGCACAAAATAGAAAACAATGTTTTCCGTATACACTTTCATCTTCCGTCAACTAAAACCAACAAAATTGGGGAAGAAGGCACCAACATTATAAAGTATAAATAAGAATTTCAAACCCAGAAAAATGGTAAATTGAATTAGCTTACCTTAACCAAAAAGAAATTCAACCCATAAATCAGACATTATTACTATAATTTACCCATAAATGGAACCCAACAAGATGGGTGCAACTAAGGTAAATAAAAATGATAAATTTAAGGTATGGCACTGCAATAATGTTTGCAAAGACTATCAAGCTTGACCAAAGTGGGGTATTTCATGCTTAGAACCCACATAAAAACCATAAATGGGACCCAAGTAACCCAACAAGACAAATGCAACTAAGTTATACAAGAAATGAGAAATTTTTGAGTGATGGGCATTGAAAGGATGAATTAAACAAACCTTAAAAGTGCATAGCTCAAATCAGAAGATTGCTTGAGCTTTCTAATAGCAGCATCCCTTGCCGAACGGGAAATAGAGCAAGGGGTTCGAGTATTATCAGCACTAACTAATTCGGAGGGTAAACAACGTCTTACTAAAAGGGTATCGCAATTTAGGGTTCTTGGGAATGAAGTAAGAGGATAGATAGGATGGCAAGGAATGAGGATTGGTGGTATTCACGGGTACAATTTCATCAAAATATAAAGCATGATTACCTGAATAAAATAAGTGAAGGTGGATTAAAAAAGATGTGCAATCCTGAAATTCAGCAAACCTAAAAGCAGACGCAACTAATCGCTATTTTACAGCGAAATCAATTACAATGGCGAAAATGGAAGATAGAGAAAGTAAAAGATAGAGAATACCTGAAGATCAACGACGAAAAGCTTGTGAGCAATGAACAACAATGACAATGGCGGATCAATAGAGAACAGAAAATCGAAAATAGAGAAAGTAAGAGATGAACAAATAGGGTTTGAGAAGAAAGTGGCAGATTGTAATTGAAATGACAGGCCTTAGAGGATGAAAATGAGAGGGGATAAGGATCAGAGAATGAGGAGATGAACAGGGCTTTTAGGTTTTGGTCCTAGGATGAGGAAGAGAGGATGAGAGGAAGAATCAGTGGAGCGGCGCACAAAATAATAAAATAATTAAGAATTGATTTTGCTATAATAATAGCAATTATTAATTAATTATGAATAATAAATAATTTTAGGGTTACTTGGTGATCGGTTTTTATAGGTTAATTATACAAAAAAATTAAAAATATTAATAGTTAAAAGTTATAATCAAAAAATAAATTTACTTGATTTATCTTTCTAATTTTTTTTATAATTTACAGCCGTTTAGTTGATGGTAATAAAGTAATGGGAATGAAATATTGCAATGACAATAGTAATAAAGGAATGGATATGAGAATTGATAATGAAGATTCTTTTGTTTAGTGTGCATGACTAAAGAATGGTAATGGAAGATAATATTCCATTGATTGCATTTGGTTGTTAGTAATAAAAAATGGTAATGACTCTTAGTTTCATTATTGTATATTTGTATGTAAAAGCATTATTGTATCTAAATTATTCTATCTAATGATTCTTTATTTAATAATAATATTTTTATGGATAATTACATACATTGCCTTTGTTTTCTTCATTATTTTTTTTCTTCAGCTCGAAACAATATTACCTTATTTTATTACTACAGTAATACTTTATTACCATTACATCCTCATACCAGGTTGTTTGATGGTAATAAAAATGGCCATTTTTAGTAATTTCATTACCTTATTTTATTACCATCCATTCCCATTGAAGGCATCCAAACAACCAAATTTTTTATTACTTAATTTTATTACCATTACCGCCCTCTAATACCATGTACCAAACGGGCCGTTAATTTTGTATTTTCTTTTTTATTTTTAATGCAAAATGACTTATTTTATATGTATAATGTTACATTGGTACATTCTTAGCAAACACTCCTTATAGTTGTGATTATTAAAGTTCAATCAAAAATTGGAATTATTATAAAAAAAATCAATGAAAGGTTAGATTATTTGTGTAATTTTATATTGAATCTTTCAAAGTCACGTTTACTCACATTAAAAATCTAATATGTACTTATAAATGTCTATATATTCCTTAAATCATCACCTTAAAAAGCTCATATTTATCGTTTTCTACTTCATTTAGTCACAGTTTACACTTCTTAAATTTACTTTTATCAACACTATGAACTAAGTTCATTTACGAACCTATTTTATGGTGGTATTATATAATTTTCAATTGGCAAATTCTGAGATAAAGAGGTAGATCTTAAATTAAAAAAATCAAAAGTGTTCACAAATGAGGTTGAATACGAGTCTACTTAAACTTGAATTCAAGCTCAAATCCTAAAGGGGAATAACTAAATCCGACTATTAAATTTGTAACTCTGCGTTTTAACATATCTTAATTAATGAATTCAAGGGTTTGTAGCCAAATCCTACTTGCCAAATACTACTAAGTAAAATTTTGATCACCAGTTCAACAAATTACCAATATACTCACATCACTGGTCATTATAGTTCTTAGTATCTATTGATCACCTTATTTTGGATACGAAATTCTACATATATCATTTTCTTAATGTTGATATATACAAGCTAAACAATACAAGCAAAAAAAGGTACTAATATTGTTTTTGAGATTTGTTGAGCCCTAGGCAAATCATTTACTGGGGGGGCCACTTCACTCTCTCAACTTATACTTTCGTTATCATTTATAAACCCAGTCACTATATTTTGTGTTTTCAAATGCAAATCTTAACCCATTTTTAAACATGAAACCAACAATCTCATTCATTAATTTTACATGTAAATTTCTATCCATATAGGGATGACAAAATGGGGGGTGGGTGAGAGAACCTTCCCCCATCCCAATACCCGCCTAAAGTTTTCTTACCTGCCACCCATAGTAGGTAAATTTTTCATCCCCACACTTGCCCACGTGGATATATACCCTATACCATCGCTGCCCAATTCAATTGCCTCATCCCCACCTAATTTTTCCGCCCCATACCCACCTCATACCCGCTAGATACTCTACACATACCCGCCTGAATTTTATTGAGAAATACAATAGTAAAATTCTCAAAAAAAATCAATTTGTAAAAAAATAATAAGCATACTAATTAATAATTTCACTTATATCTAAATCTCTTTGAACAAAAAGATGTATATGAAAGTACAGGATACTACATCATATTTTTTCTATTTTTGTTATTATTCTTCATTATTCTTCCTAATATTTTGTTCCTTTTTTTTATCTTGGGCCTTTGTGTATTCAAGGCCATTTAGGTTTTTAGTTAGAGTTATATATAACTCTTCTGAATTTTCAGCATGGAAATCTAATAACTCAACCATTTGCTCTTGGTTGTTTAATTCTATTGATGTTTCCATACAACCTAGTGTTGCAAGACACAAACTTGCTTTTGAGATGTGGAATGACTTACAGGAACGCTATGCTGTTATGAACGGACCTCGAATTCATCAACTTAAAACTAATTATCATACCCTTCGTCAAAAAGGGATGAATGTGGTGACTTATTATAATATATTTAAAGGTTTGTGGGACGAGTTATATGGTGGTGAAGACTTAACTTGTGGATGTACTTGTGTTGCAGCTGCTAAGTTAAAAGCTTAGATTGAACGAGATAAAACCCATGATTTAATGTTGGGGTTAGATGATGAGTAGTTTGGGGCTCTACGCACCCAGATCCTTGGTTTGGATCCATTTCCCACCTTTAATAGAGCTTTCGCTAAGGTTTCTCAAGAAGTGCGTCACCAAAGCATCTTCCGTTTCCGAGATAATAAATCTAAGGTCCTTAGTTTTTCTGTTCAGGCCGCCTCCGTTCCAACGCAAGTAGCCCCAAAATTTTCCCCAAACTTAAATCCAACTCCACCTATTATGTTATGTGATTATTGTGGGAAACAAGGCCACACTATTGATATCTGTTATCAGAAACATGGACATCCTCCTAGTGGAACTCGAGGTTGTGGTCGTGGTGGAGGTCATGGTAGGAGCAGAGGGGGAGGACATAAGCCTACACATACCGTAGCTGCTGCTGAGTCAAGCACACAAATATCTTCATCACCATCTACTTCTAGATTAACTCTTGATCAAGTGTAACAGCTTCTTGCACTACTCAACACTTCTTCATCCAATGATAGGCTACATAGTACGCCGATGATTCGTAACACTGATTGGATACTAGACAATGGGGCATCCCATCATATTACGGGATTTTTATTCTATTTAGTTGACTGTATTGATTTAACACGCAACCCGTTAGCCTTCTTGATGGTGTGCACATGTCCGCAGTTAAGCAAGGAAATGTTCATCTAAGCACGGGAATTGTGCTTAAGAATGTTTTATATGTCCCTAATATGAAATGCAGCTTAATCTCTATTCGTCAACTAATTCAAGATTCTTGTTGTACTGTGACATTTAATGATAAATTTTGTTGTATTCAGGACCGACAATACGAGGACGTCGATTGGTTAGGGGGAGCTTAAAAATGGGGTGTATTATTTCAAGATAGAGATGCCACAACTTCAAGCTCATGCCATCACTACTGATACAACTAGAATGCTTCATCAACGTCTCGGTCATCCTTCTAGCCAAATTATGTCTTTTATTTCTACTACAAGTAGACAAAGTAGAGTTAAGAAATTATTAGATAAGTGTGATGTGTGTTTTCAAGCAAAACAAACTCAAAATATTTTTCCCATTAGTAACAATAAAAGTTCAGAACTTTTTCATTTAGTTCATTGTGATCTTTGGGGACCATATACAAAGTCCAACTTTACTGGGACTCACTATTTTTTTTACACTTGTTGATGATTGTTCTCGTTCCGTATGGGTGTATCTTTTGAAAACCAAAAGTGAAGTTAAAAGTTGTTTTCTTCATTTTTTTACTCTCGAGAAAACTCAATTTAAGAAGGTGGTGCAAATTGTTCGCTCAGACAATGGAACAGAATTTCAACCTTTGATGATTTTTTTTCTGATAATGGCATTTTTTTCCAGTCTTCTTGTGTCGATACTCCACAAAAAAACAGTCAGGTTGAAAGAAAACATCATCATATTCTAAAGGTTGCTCGGGCACTATGGTTTTAAGCACATCGTCCAATGGAATTTTGGGGGGATTGTGTGCACACTGTCGTTCATCTAATCGACCAAACTTCTTCAAGAGTTTTAGGCAGTGAGACACCTTATGAAGTTTTGTTTGGAAATCCACCTCAATTAAATTTATTAATAGTGTTTCGGTGTGTATGTTATGTTCATAATAAGCCTCGTACTAAAGATAAATTTGGGCCTAAAAGTAGACGTTGTATTTTCCTTGGGTACCCACATGGTAAAAACGGGTGGAAAGTTTATGATTTGGACATAAAAGAAATGTTTGTGTCGCAAGATGTTCGATTTGTTGAAGAGGAATTTCCTTTTGCTCAAATTTCTCGTGATCGCATTTCCTCCGAGATTGGATCAAACTCATCATCCACTGAAGATTGGTTTGATGATTTGAATGTGGACCGAGAGCAGCAACTAAGCATGTCTCATCAAGTGCATGAACCTGTTCAACAAATGAACAACCATGCGAATCACATTTCTGTTGACTCAATTAATCATCCTAGCAATAGTGGCACTAGAGCAAGTTTAGATGAGCAGCCCACATTGCTTACTGATTCTATTAATCATCCACTTGATCACATTTCAGTTGACTCTAATAATCTTATTGACCATATACCTTGTGTGCGTCGCTCACCGGCATGGATGTCCGATTATATTTGTCATTCTGCTTGTACTACACACCCCATTTCGACGTCAACCTCTGCCTCTTCTTCGGCCCCTCTAGGTATTCGGTATCCTATTGCAAATTATGTACAATATAATATTTTCTCTAATGGTCAATAAAAAGTTTTGGTTGCTACTACTGCTAACATTGATCCCACGACTTATAAAGAGGCAGTTTGCGAAGAGAGATGGAGAAAAGCAATGCAGGTAGAGATTGATGCCCTTGAGCGCAATCATACATGGGACATTACTAATTTACCACATGATAAGAAGCCCATTGGATGCAAATGGGTTTATAAGACTAAGTATCGATCTGATGGAACCATTGAACAACATAAAGTTCATCTCGTTGTTCTTGGTAATCATCAAAAGAAGGGAGTGGATTATGGTGATACGTTTTCCCCTGTTGCAAAAATGGTTACTGTACGCACTTTTCTAACCATTGCAGTTGCTAAAAAATGGAACGTCCATCAATTAGATGTCAATAATGCTTTCTTACATGGTGATTTGTACGAAGAAGTTTACATGAAGCTTCTTCCCAGTTTTTCTCCAACCTCTCCCGCTAAAGCATGTCGACTTCGCAAGTCTCTTTATGGTCTTCGACAATATCTTAGGAATTGGTTTGCTAAACTTACTTTCGCTTTGCGCACTTATGGGTTCTCTCAATCTCCTTCTGATCATACTTTGTTTACTCTTCGTCAAAGGAATGATATATTAGGTTGGTTTATGTTGATGACATTTTATTTGTTGGCAATAATACTGATTGTGCACTATTTATAAACGATATTTACATACCTGTTTTCAACTAAAGGACATGGGACCCCTTAAGTATTTTCTTGGTATTGAGTGTGCACGTAACCAGGAAGGGATGTTTTTATGTCAAAGAAACTCTCGATATCCTAGATGACACTGGTCTATCTTCATGTAAACCCGTTGATACCC